>NC_080191.1:136497923-136750423 GCF_030028045.1 Hippopotamus amphibius kiboko | reverse complement strand
AAACATCCTGTATGAATGCATTAAACAAAATGGTAATAGTATTAACTTCCAACATTTTGATATTTCTAGCAAAAACCAGATTTATGTGTATATATATGCACACTGTATCCAGTACAGAGCAAAGAAAAAGTGCAAGCTGTAAAATATCATACATAGTATGATTCTATTTTATAAATAAACAAAAAGCTAAGTATAATAATATATGCATATGTACATTTGGGAATACAGCAAGGTACAGAAAGAAGGTTACTAAACTATTAATACTGAATCGGTGGCAGATAGAAGATATATTAATTTTTTTATTTATATACCTATCAGTTTTTGACCATTACAATAAAACATGTATTGATTTATAATATTTAAAAGTATATAATAATTTTTTAAAAGGGAGAGAATGTGAGCATTTAAAGGACAAAATTTTCCCACAGCTTACTGTGAGTATATTAGAACTGAGATACTGTTTGCAGCAATCTGAAGTTACATAACTGGAACTGATAAGATTTTTTTTATTTCTCTATAAAATAAATGAGACACTTGTGGAAAGTCTTATGCTTCTACAAATTCTCACACTATTTCAACAGCCTATGAACAGAGAGAAAATTAAAGTAGTGAAACAGAGAGGTTATGTGCATTGCTGGAGGTCACACAGTAAAATTACGTTCTCCTAACACCCCATGCTGTGCCTTTCCTAAAACAAAGTTAAACAATGATGCTATAAATCTGTGGCAAATGGTAAGGAGTGTGGCAAAAGATACCACTGTGGCAAAGGCATTCTCCATCTTAACTCCTAATGCTTTGACTGGAGAAATAAAAAAAGCAACCCTGTTTCCTCTGCTGCTAGTTTCCTCTCTGCAGTTACAGACCTTAGACCCTAAGAAAAGCATGAAATAACAAGCAGGTACCTTGTGGGGATCTCTGCAATGAAGCAGAACCTATGGTGTCCTGAACTAGAATAAAAAATATCCGAATACAATATTCAGTTACTCCCATGGTTTTGAGAAGGCCTGACTTTCAGACTCTTGAATAATGGGAATTGGGGGTTACTTAATGTACTTAGAATATTTGGTTTTACTTTATAAAGCTTTAATAAGCACATGTGCATAAACATCAGAAAATAAATTTTATCTAAGTTAAACATAAATCTGAGACTATTAGTAATATCATGAAAATGACATGACATATTTTCATCTTTTTTTTATTTTTTAAGCTAACTGGTCATCATTTTCTACCAAGACCACTGTGTCGTAAAAATGCAACAACCAACAGATCTTTCTTTAGAAGAGAGGGGAGGGAGAAAGGGTAGAAAAAGGGCCCAAGTTCGTGCTGTTTGGATGACTAGATAATATTTATTAATCATTTACTGCAGAAGCAATTTTTAATAAACCTGTAACTGATCAAAATGTTTCAGAGAAATGGATTGCTGACAAGATACTGTTTCTGACTGAAATGTGAGCCGGTTCCCAGATTTAGGACTTGTAAACTGCCTAAGAAATCATGGCAGTAACATGATATTAACATTTAATCCACATTAAAGGTATTTTAATTTGCATACATTCATAGGACACACCTGTTTGGCAAAAGGAACGAGAGAAAAATTTATGGAATTGATCTTCCAGAAAGAAGAAAAACTTCATGCTATTTTATTTCATGATCACAGTTTAAGGAAAGTGCCTGTTTTAATATGCACATTTACCCTAAACCTCGAATATATATCGGCTTAGCTTAAAAAAAAAAATTAAAATGTTGGGAAGAGAGGGATCTATTACATTGAAGTCCCTAAATAGTATATGAGGTAATAAATATTTTCATCAGTGTTTAATAAATATATACAGTGTATGAATAACATCAGTGTATTGTGAGATAACTATATTCTCAAACTCATTTGGACAAATGTCAAAAACATTTTTTCAGAACACAGTGGTGAAACATTAAAGTAAGACAGGTATTTTAAAACGTAACAGACAAAGGATGAGTGACTTTAGAATAGGGTTCATAACCTCAGCTTTAGAATAGGATTCAAAACCTCTGCCTGCATGCTCAAAAGTATGACAATAATACATAAACTGTTTATGCTTGCATTAAATAAAATCATTAGTCTATGAACTGAAATATAGCCGTTCTATTTGCAAGTTTTATGCAAAACAGCCTAGAACAGAGAGAAAAGGGCTTTTATTAGAATGTAGTATTATTGATGAGCATGTAATAACAGTGGGCCTGCCTACATTTCTGGCAAGCAGTGACTATATTCTACAAACCACTGATGGGCTAAACAAGCTATTAATGACAGTTGCTTTTCAACACCTAAAATAATCAGACTGTGTTGCCTGACCACAAGGACAAGTAGGTCATCACTCTCAAATGTTATACAATATAAGAAACATAAATGAGACCTCTGTGAGGAGAAAAAACCCACAGGTATGGCTCCAGAGTTCTTTTGCTATTCAACTATTAATAGAAAGCAAATCCCACTTAAAGTTGTAAGTACTTGTAACCCATTTTACTAAAAGACTTATCACTTATTTAACGTTCCACCTACTGCTGAACAAGGTATTATTAGTCCTAGTGTCCATCTCCAGCCCTGAAATATACAACTTAACATCCAGAACCCAAATAAAGAAAAAAAAATTAGCCTTTTGCTATTCTCACAGAGTAAGATGATGAAATTTTTTGCCCTGTATAAACCTGTGGAGTGTCTGTCTCTCTGGGTTTATCAGTGCCCAATCATTCACAGGTTGCAGAATCACACTCAATGAGTATATAGGGGAATATCTAGATTTTTCATCAGATGCAGAGGGCCTTGTTCATTGGACATACGTCTTTCAAGTCGATGCCTCTCAATGTACTTTTCTTTCTGGTGGTCGCTAGACCAGCAGCATTTGCCTCACTTGGGAGCTTGCTAAATGCAGAATCTCAAGTCCCATCCCAGGCCCAAAGTCTAAACAATATCCCCAGGAGACTCATATGCACATTAAAAATGGTGAAGCACTGACCTAGATCATGTACTCTTACCCCAACCCACCTCCAGTTATTTGACTTTTCAGAAAAGAGAACAAGGGAAGCTTTAGAAATATCATACCGATCAGGATAATTCACTTCATTCCCTGCCAAAGGGGACATGGCACAGCAGTCCTTCTTTTAAGCCAGGAACAACCCACTAAACTATTTTGACCTAAAAAAGGTGAAAATTTTTCATATAGCTCAACCTAACATATTCAGATCTCAATCTCTCTCCCAAGTGGAAAGCAGAGCATTATTTTTATAGTTAGCTAATAAAACAATAGCTATATTGTAATGAAATGGCAAGGTTCTATCTCCTGTACACTTTTATAATTGTAACAATAAAAATGCATGTTAATGTCACCTGATTGACTGCATTAAAAACACTCTAAAAAGTAAATCTTTTAACCCCCATTACGTAGTTCAATAAGGGCTACTACTCATATTAACCTGAATTTAAAAACATAAGATGGTAGAAAAATATGGAGTCAGCTACCTTTAATATAACAGAGAACTTAAGGTCAATTTCCCACACTCTAGCCCACTGTTAATAAAAAAAATAGTCAGGAGCAACATCACCACTTAATAACCACCCACCTTCACTCCTCCAGCCCTACTGTGTTAACAGACATATACTGGAGTCACATCAGAACGTCTTTAATTTGTATATGATTCTTCATCAAATAAAAGTACTATTTCCTTAAGTTCATTATAAAATCTAACTAAACACAACATTATAAGCAATGTTTCCACTCTTTTTCTCTAAGTTTAAATAGATATGGAAACTGAACTCTAAGATGTTTTGTATTCAATTCTGCTGACCATTCTGCAGGATCCCTGTAGGAGGACTCCATAGGATTCAAGGTCTACTCAACACTGATTTCTGACATTTTTCATTATGAATTTCTCTTTTGAGGCAAAGATTTTCAAAGACACCCCATCCCCCATGCTGACCCTGATACACACACACACACACACATAACTAGAAGTACAAACAAAAATCATCCCCAGAAAAACAAAGTACAACACTAAAATGCCAAAATAATGACCATAGGCCTAGCCTTTGGTGTTACCATAGCACCAGCTAGAGGGAAGGGGCTTGAAAGTGAGTGGGACCAGCAGAGGCAGCCTCAGGAAGCTGCTTCTGGGAGAAAATCAGGTACATAGAACATATGTCACTGACAAGAAAGAAGAAAGCAGTAAGAAACAAACTGCTAAAAAGAAACAAGACATGCCAACCCCTTCCTCCCTACCACCCCCAAAATCATCCATTAGAGAAATTATGCTTTGATATACTGCAGAAGAGGGCACCCTTAAACTAGGAACCCTGTGTATAAAATGTCTAGGATTTAAAAAAAAAAAAAAGGAAGAAAGAAAGGGAGGAGGGGAGAAAGAGGGGAAGAGAAAGAAAAGAAAGAAATCAAATCACTCACATATAAAGCTACTATAAGAAGTAACCAGAAAATGCAAATTAAAACATTTCAGCAAATGAAAATTCTTTCCCTAAAACCAATTACAAAGCACAAGACTCACTGGACAAATCACAAACGGAAAACCTAGAATCAGATATTCAAAAAATAAAAACAGAAATGGAAGGGGAAATATTTCAGATATAGAGAATACATTATAAGGTGCACATAGAAGAATAAATCTGAATGAAAATTTAATAAGAAATACTGAATAAAAGCAAGAAAACAATTGACAATAAAAACAAAGTAAGTAAAATAGTAAAAAGAGTCAGAGAGAAAGGGATTGAAATAGAAGACAAACAAAGAAAGATTATATATTGGAGTCACTAAAGAAGAAAATAAAACAATGAAACAGACTAATATTTAATTCTATAATCCATGAAAATTGTTTCTGGAAATGAGAAAACTTAAGTCTACATATGAAATTGCCCAGAAATATTAGCCAGAAACAATCAACTTTGAGAATTATCCTAGTAAAAGCAAGATCAATGAAAAAATGGTAATGTCTCAAGGCAAAAAAATCTAATTAGCTACAAAGGCAAAAAAAAAAAAAAAAAAAAAAAATGCTGGTACCAGAGATATCAAGAGCAGAATAATATCTCAAGAAAGTCAAGGAAAAAACTGTAAGCCAAGGATTTTATGTCCAGTCAAGCTGTCATTCAAGTGGTAAGACTCCAGAAAAACCGCTTGGAATATGCAAGATTTGGGGGAACATTGTACAAAGGAGCCTTTCCTGAGGAATACACTAGTGGATGAGTTTTATATAAACAGGAGATAAGTGGGGAAACATCAGCAAACAAACTGATGGCAAATATTTAATATATCTAATTTTAAAGGTGATTCTAAAACAAGGTAACAGCAAGGTGGAAGAATAGTATGCAAACATTTTATATTTTAACAAAGTAGTAAAAACCACAATAAGAAGAAAGGGGAGGAAAAGGAAGAAAGGTAAAGTACGACAGGAGCATTGTCTATAATGGAGGTAATAGGTGGGAGTCAAAGGATGCCTTCTATGAGGATAAATAGGGGCAAGGGGAATTAAAACCATTACAAAAGGTATAAATACAAAGGTAATCACTAGAACAAAAATGCAAACCTTCCTAAGTTTCATCATCATAATTACAGCAGCTCTTCAGAGACAATTCTCCATAGTATTCTGTACATCTTTTATCAACTGTGTTGGAAGATAGAGACAGAATCTCCCCCTGGGCCAGAAGGCAGGTTTCTTACCTAACCAGGATAATAAAGATATTGTCTTTCTCTTGGGCAAAGTTTGGGCAGATTTTCTAACAGCTCCTTAAAGGACTCCTATATCTGGAGGGCCTCAGCTGTGACACAAATCCACAGGTGTGCAGCATTACCCCATGGGACTTGGGGGTCAAGGGGAACCTATACAACCATGAAGTATGTGCTGTTAGTAAGAAAATGTTCTGTCTCTGACCCAGGGACTCTTGTGTCTTCTGTCAGCATATATGAAATTGTGGCAGGCATGCAAGTTGAGCTAAAATCTCAAACCCCTGATAAAGAAGATATAGCTAAATAGAGAAAGAAACAGTAAATATGACACACACAGTAATTATGGAGTGATTTCCAGGATGTGTTGATAAGTGAAAACAGCAAAGTACAAAAAAGTATGTACAATATGCTTTTTTAAAAATTATTTATTTATTTGTTTATTCATTTATTCATTCATTGGCTGCACTTCGCGGCTTGCAGGATCTTTGCTCCCCGACCAGGGATCAAACCCAGGCCCCTGGCAGTGGAAGTGCAGAGTCCTAACCACTGGACCTCCAGAGAATTCCCTACAATATGCTCTTTATAAGAAACAGGAAATAGAAATACATACAAATATGCATATACACATAATCTTACAAAAAGCACAGGAAGGATAAACAAGAAGTTAATAAAATATGCTGCCTACAAGGAATAGAGAATAGCTAGAAAGGAAGGGAGTGATACCTCTCTGAGGATACCATTGTGTATCATATTTTGACTTCTGGAAGTATGCTAACATTATAGATATTTAAACATAATTAAATCAAGAAGAATGGGAACAAAGGCACCTAAAACTGAATGCAAATGGAAACGAATGCCATTATATTTCAAATGAATAAACTATACTCAAGGGGGAAAAGAACTACAAATAAATCTTGAAATCTTAAGTTTCTTTTCAAAAGATATAGTTGTACTGATTGAGCAAATGGGTAAAACGTTTTAGTGTTGTTAGGAGCCCGAGTTCTCACTTTACATAAAGGGAATTACAAATATGAAATGGGGGAGGATAAGGAAGAATTCGGTGGTTTGGACTGAAATTGAAGGTATCAGTATGACTCATATATTCTTAAAAATATTTACGTATGTACTTCCGTACCTACCTCTATTTTTCTATCTAATCTAGGACTCAAAGGTCCTAGAAGTAATGAAATCCCAGAGACAATGAGTACATCACATGTCCAGACCTTCATTCCTAAAATACCATTTTCCTCTAAAATGAAATAGGGTAATTTGAAGAAATGGCTAATTTTGGGAGTGGGACAGGGAAGGTACAAGATAAGCCTGAAACATCTTGTTGTGTCAGAAAATAAGAACGTGCTTAAAAAAAAAATGGGAGCATGTCAAAAGTACCCAGAAACCATCTTGAAAGAAGACCCCCTTGACAATCTGGGACAATTTAAGTGTCAAAATAAATAACAAAAGTAATTGATAATAACCTATTCATGAATCTGAGCTCACAATAACTAGATAAATAAAATAAGAAAGAAGGATGGCCTTTTCCTTATAGTATAGAATGTTGGCTGCTAAATACAGGGGGAGTGGTAGAGTTGGAAAAAATCTCAATTTCGCAAGCATCAGGCAAGAATCATCAATGGATGACAGGACACCAACCTTCAAAAGCTCTGTCTAGAATTTTAAACAGACATAGGCTTTACGGGTAGTACACAAGTTTGTGAGAAGAAAAATAAAATGGTATTGGGGAGTGTATTATAAGAAATTTAAGCTAAGATGACATGCTGGACTGTTCCCAGGAAAAGTTGGCAACACAGACAGAAAGGACTGATGGAATAAAGACTGAATTAAGGGCTTGAGAGACTGTGACAAATAAATGAATCTGCCCTTGAAGAGGTTCCAGGGAAACAGAGTCCACCTATCTTACTCTTTTCTCCATATACCCACATCTGCTTTCTCCCTTCCAGAATTACAGATAACTATATATTCCAAGAAGAGCCCATAAACAGAGTACAGACACTGCAACCATATATGTGCCCTTGTGGCAAATATACTGCATCTCATTTTTCTTAAGTCATTGAAATTTATATTGGCTTTTACCTTCTCTTAGAACAATGCTAATTTTCTATGATAACCCAAATAAATTTGAAAAGACAAAGACTGAAGAAGGATACATAAAGAAAAAATTAATTCCAAATGTGTGGGATGCTCTTCTCATTTTAATTTTACACCATATATTTTTTAAAATCAATCTATTAGACTCTATACTTCTAATTGTATTTGGTATACAGCCAATTCAAAGAAGAGGTATATGTGCTAGAAGGCAAGGGCTCATTCAAAGAAGAGGTATATGTGCTAGAAGGCAAGGGCTCTAAGTATCTGTTCAGCTGGAAAGTAAAGACAGAAACCCAAGGAGCCCACAGTTGCTAGACAGACAGGTTTCTTTGCGCTCAACCAATGAATTCTTAAGTTCACTTCCTTCTTAGGCAGTTATAAAGAATATCATTGACTTTACTGAATATTATTAGTGTACAAAGCAATATACATGTATATATATAATATGTATTCATGTTATTGTTAATAGTTCACAGTCTGTGCGTCAATTTTACAAGGTCAAGCTATAAAGTTTGAATAACTTAGGTAAAATACATTAAAATCATCTACTTCCACTACCTGTTATACTAATCCTGGCTCTCTCATCCCTACAGTGCATTATCTTTGAAATACACATAATGTATATGACACAGATAAAAATGAAATATAACATAGGGTCAGGAATGGAAAAGGTTTTTAAATATTTTCAGCTGAAGAACACTTTGTTTCGATGCAATCTTATTTTAAAAGTTTGAAAGTATACAAAATAATTAGAAGTGGGAACTATTTGGCTAAAGTGGGCAGTGGAAGTCTGGAGTGCCACCTGCTTTGGGGAGACTTCCTGGCAGCCCAAGGCAGTTAGAACACCACTGCTGCATAAGATTGTAAGTAGAGTATAAATGCATGAAATTGTCACTGAAAATAAGTTCATACTAGTGAATATTAACAAAATACAGAATTTAAACCAAAAAAAAAAAAAAAGGATCTAACTCATTTACTGATGAATATGAACCAAGTAAATACAAAGTCTTATTATTAAATAATAATTTACAAGGGGGGTTTCCTAGGTGGCACAGTGGTTGAGAATCCGCCTGCCAATGCAGGGGACACAGGTTCAATCCCTGCTCCAGGAAGATCCCACATGCCGCGGAGCAACTAAGCCCGTGTGCCACAACTATTGAGCCTGAGCTTTAGAGCCCGTGAGCCACAACTATGGAGCCCATGTGCTGCAACTACTGAAGCCCATGCGCCTAGAGCCCGTGCTCCGCAACAAGAGAAGCCACGGCAACAAGGAGCCCGCGCACCACAAGGAAGAGTAGCCCCCACTCACCGCAACTAAAAAGAAAGCCCGCGCACAGCAAAAAAAGACCCAACACAGCCAATAAAAATAAATAAATAAAATTTTAAAAAAAATTTACAAGCGAATATAAAAGACAGCTCATTTTGGCACTATGTTAGTTGTTCTTCCTTATTATAAGCCACCAGTTGATACTGGCATTATATATCTTAGATTAATATTTTTATTCTGATGTCCTTATATATGTCCTAAATATTATGTGCCACTATGAAGTGATAAACAGGGACAAGAAACAATTTTTAATAATGAGAATAACAACATTATTTAATTATTTCTAATCTGGACAAATATATATACTTCAATTTTTCTAACTAGTTTATTATATTCTGCTTTTAATAATTAATCTGTAATTTTTAGGATGACTTTATCATTTTTAAAAAGTCTAGATTTCCTCACTTTCCTTTAGCTATTGAAAGAAAAACCAAATACCCTTTCCAACTCTAAAACTACTATAAATAAAAAAGAAGCTGCCTTTTGCTACTCTTTGCTTTGTGGAAGCAGAACAAAAGCACATTAATAGTTAACAAAGCTACAATATGATATACGAATGAAGTCTTGCATTATAAAAGTACTTAGATTGTATTTACAAAAGAATCTCTATCATTAATTATTCAACATTTGAATTTGACCAGATACCAGAGCATGACTTTATAATGCTCTGTTTAAATGAACTACTTAATGTTGTAATGAACACTCAATGTGGTGAGCTCAATGAATTTTGGACCTGGTATAATACAATAGTTTTTCCAATTTTTTGATCAATGGACAGATTTTAACGTTAAGTCAGTTGGAATTTTACTTGTGCTTTAAAAATGTTTACTTAAACCAAAAATTTTGCATCTCAATTATTTTATATTCTAAAACTGAATGTAGTTTAAACCAATGCATTATTCATAAAGCAAAGACATCAGGAAAAACAAAGCTGTGCACTTCTTTCAAAGCAGTTAAATTGCTAAAACATACCATATTTATGCATGCAATATTTGATTGTGTTTTTCTTAAAACACAAGCTTGTTTTTGTCAGATCAAGATATGCCAAAAATTCTACACCAAACATTTTTGTTTATAATTAAAGCAATCATCAATCCAAGGATTGTCATCCATTTTATTTCATCTCTACATCAGAAAAAAAGTAATTTAAAAAAAATTTAATTCCCTTGAAATGATAAGATAAATGAAAATGTAAGTGCCTTCACATAATAACAGTAAGCTGACCCTTTGGGAAATGGTTGACTTTCTCAATACAAGGTATTCAAAGCTCATTCAAAAGTGTTCATTTAGAATGCAGATATCAAAGATGATGCAAATGTTCAAGAGAAAATTAGGACTTACCAGATGTTCTAATCCAGCTTTGATGTTTCCAGATTCCCTAAAATAGAAGAATAAAAGTTTAAAATAGTTGTTAAACCCCTGTAGGTTATAATTTATGTTTACCTCAAAAATATTTTACAAACCTTTATAATTTTTTCATATATCTTTCCTAATGTTCATAATAACACTGTTTCTAAGGACAAAATTTCCTCAGGGAACAGATAATTTATTTACATCTAACAGCAGTACTACCACTAAAATTGATATTTGTCTGGTAGAAATGTTTCAGATTTTTCAGTCAGTGGGGAACAAAAAGAAATCAAATGTATTATTGTTTTACTGTTTGCACACTATCTTTATTTTACAAATTAGTTTGTTTTTTCAACGTTTATTATGAAAATGTTCAAATATACAGGTTCTACCATCTAGAGTCTACAATGTACATTTTACTATATTTGCTTTATCAAATATTTATCCATCAATAGGTGCATTTTTATATAAATATGCACAAAAAGAGTGTTTGTGAGTATATAGCTAAATAACTAAATCTTAAATTTTTCCTGCCATAAATTTTATCAACTTAGTGCCCACTACAAATCAGAACCTAAGACTATTGTAATATTTAAAAGCAAAATAATCACCAATGGAAATGCAAACACCAAATATCACAATATATTTTAAGTATTTAATTTATATCTTTTCACTTTAAAAAAAGAGTCCTGATGAAACTAAAAATACAAATGACTGTGCAAGTAGCAAAGATAATTTAAATGCACATTTGGTGAAATATGGCAATAGCTGGATATTTGTCCTGATTTCAGTCAATGCTAATTTATTAGTGACAAAGGGACTTTGACTTTTCTCACTCCAATCAAATAGTATTTTAATTCCATCATTAACACCACGCCTTATTTGCTTCAACATAAAATTATACTTCTACTACCACACTGTGGAAAATAATTATGAAGCATCCAACAGTACTGCATTCACGATGGTTAATCTTTTCCCTACACCTCTTTCTTTCTGTGAAGGAGCCCCAACTTTATTTCTTTTCTCTTTGTCTCTGTTTTTTTTTTCTTTGCCAAAAGTCTACTTACTTCCGTTTCTTTTGTCTTGCTATACAATCTTTTCAAATTTCCCTATCTTTTCCCTTTGGATCTACTGCTTGCAAACCATACTCATGGCTTCCAACCTTTGTTCTCACTGCCCAGTCCAGCATCCTGGGAATAAATTGCATTGTCTACTGATTAGTACTCATCTTTAGCCATTCTCTTTTCTGCTTTCTGCTTCTGGCAATGCTATATATTCAACATGTAAAAATTTAAAGATTTCTGAAACTTATTCTCTGGATGCAGCCCTAATGACAAATGACAGAAATAAATTGCAACAAGGTGTCAGAGAAGGCCAATAGATACATAAATAATTATTTTTACCTTTATTATTATAAAATTAATGTGTTTGTTGGAGCTAGAAGTCAGATAAATCTTTACGTTTTCAAAAGGAAATCTCATATATAACCATTTGTATAATTCAAAATTTAAGCAAAAAGAGGAATACATACAGTGAAACACCTGACAGTGTAATATGTATGTGTGTGTGTATACAGACTACAATAAAATTAAACCTTCTTCCCATCACTGACTCCCAGTTCTCAATCAACTGATATTAGCTATTTGTGCTTCCAAAGATAGTCTATGCATGTGTGTATGCATGCTTCTGTGTGTATCTATGTGTTTCTCTTCTTCTTCTCTTTTTTTTTTCAACCCAAACAGAAACATACTATACACACTGTTTTGTACCTGAACTTGGCAATCTATCTTGGAGCCAAGTACATTTACACTATATAATACATATCTACTTCATTTTCCCCCATGGCTACACTGTCACATCATGGTTCTTATTAGAAAATAAAGCTGTGATATAAAAGAACAAAAAATGCCCATATTCAAAGTACAAGTCCATAATTCATTATCTGAAGCCACTGGGGCTAGATATGCTTCATTAGAGTATTCTGGATTTTAAGAAAGGTAAAAAGGTACATATAGTGTATGTCATAAAATACTGACAGCAAGGCTTGAAGCAGCATCTCATCATTGTACATATTAATAATTCTGAAAGAAACATATGAATGTCCACACAAAGTGGGATAAACAAAGACTATAAATAGCCCCATCTCAGGGTAGATTTTACTGTGAGCAGACTTTCTCACAAACTTAGGGAAAATCGCCCAGTTTTCTGAGTTATTTGCATTTTGGAATCAAGGATAAGAAACTATTCTTAAGGAAGGAAGGAAGGAAGGAAGGAAGGAAGGAAGGAAGGAAGGAAGGAAGGAAGGAAGGAAAGGTTGTCTAGGCTATTGCTTTGTTATGTTTCCAAGTGATTCTTTACATTAAATGATTTTAGGAAATATGCATTTTGAACAGAACGCCTGAAAGAAAACTAGGCATCATCCATGACACATGCCCCTTTCCTTCCCTACCAAATATAAACAAATGTAATCAACCACAAGGTCTTAGTATCCAACATCCTTAATTATCACTTAGATTTAACTGCTTCTTTCCATCTTCACAGCTATGTCTTATTTTAGGCCATCATTTTTTCTCTCCCTGATTATTGCAAAGCTTCTTAATGGGTCTCAGTGGCCCCTGCCTTGCCTCATGTCAATTCATTCTCTATAATATAGTAAGATCTTTGTAAAATGTAAACTTAATCATGTCAATTGCCTTCTTAAAATCCATGATACACTACTACAGTCCAGTTTACTAATTCCCTCTGTTATTTTGCCAAAGCTATATCACATAGAAAGTACAGCAACAGCCATAACAAACTACTTAACCTTGCTTTAATCATCACTGAACCGCTAGCTCTCTCTACCTGAGATGTTCCTTTTGTCCCAACCTTCTCTAATCCTTCTCATCTATCTAAAATATAAAAACACTCTTTAGGACTCAACCTAAAAAGAACCTCTGCTGGGGAAACCTCTTTTCCTCACAAATGAAGTACTGACTGCTCCCATGTATTCACATCACAAAGTTCTCATACTTTATTACAAATACGTATTTACTTTCCCGTTGACAATCACTAAAATGAAAACTCCTTGAGGACATGAATTACATCTTTCTAATTTTTATATCCCAGCATCAATACAGTGCCTGAATCAGAGTACGTATTCAACTAATAAGAGTCTGATATCTAACCACCATGAAGACAAGCTTGGACAGAGAGTCAGCAGCAACCATTCCAGGTCTCAGTGGTCCTACCAAGCCCCATACCACTCAAAGAACCAAGGCAACTACAACAGTGAGCGGTTGTTTGGAAGAATAGTATTGGAAGTTGCATGTATGTGGGTGTGGGTGGTTGTTTTGCTTTGTTTTGTTTCGGGTTGTTTTTGAAAAAGTAAGAGAACACAATGGAAAAAATGGTTGACTGAGCCCAGAGTAGAACACTTAACCTGGAGGAGCACAAGCTAGAGCCTAGACTTTCACCCCCCTCCTTAGGTTAAAATTAATAGCCAAGGCAGCTGAATGTTGCAAGAAAATAAAAGAGAAGCACACAAGGAAAATTTTAAGACCTTTGAGGCATGTAGGCACAGGAACAGAAAAACAACAAAGAAAGCAACTTCATCCAGAGAAAACAGACTGAGCAAGAATATAAGTATAATAACATATTCAAAGATAAGGGAAGATTTTTAGAAAATATATATGAAAAACAATTATGAAAAAGAATAAATATAATGAGTATTAGAAATACAATAGTTTGAAATAAAGAACTCAGAGGAGGAACTGAAAGCACAATAGCTACAGACCAAGAATAAATTAGAGAGCTGGGACATGGGATAGAAGAAACTCTCCCAGAAGGCATAGGAAAGGTATGAAAGACAGAACAAAGAAGAAATAAAATTAAGAACGGGAGTGTGAACTCCTATATAATAGGAGTGTGAACATCTATAAAACAGGAATCCCAGAAGGAAAGCAAAGACAAAATAAAAGAGAAGTATTTGAAGAAATAATGACAAAAATTTCCTAGATACAGAAATATTCAAATATTAGATCAAAAGATTATATACAACAGTGAACAGGACAAAGAAAAATCCACGACAAAGCATAATATAAGGATAATTAAGGCTATAATATTATAGATTAAGAGAAAAGTCAAAAAGTTTTCAGAAAGAAAAAGCATACCCCACCATAAAGGAAAACAAGCACTGACATCAGACTTCTCAACACTAATGCTAGACAATGGAGTATTAACTTTCAAGAGAAAGTGTTTAAAAAAGAAAAAGAACTGTAAACCTAGAATTTATATTTAGTGAATAAACTGTTACTTAAATTAAAGGAAAAATAAAGAAATTTTCAACATACAAAGTCTCAGGAAAATTCAAAAGTTCTTAGGAATGTAATACAATAAGAAGAGAAATAAATTCAGGAAGAAGCAAGAAGATAAAGCAAGTAAAGCCTGGCATATAACATAGTAATTACTGTAATCTTAGTAATCAATGACTAAAAAGAAAACTAAAGAAAGGTCACCATAACAACGCAGAATTAAAATGCCAGATAAGATTCTTAGATTGGGTATGAAACAAATCTAGCAATGTGCGACTTACAAGAGACACATAAAACAAAAAGGATCCAGAAAGGTTTCCAAAAAGAGATAGTAAAAGATATAACCAGACAAACATGAACCAAAAGAAAGTTGGATAGTGACTTTAATGACAAAATATATTTAAGCCACTTCCCCCCTTCATATATACATACATATATATATATGTATTTGATGTATGTATATATTTTGCTATATACACACAAAAGAAAGCCATTCTCTTCCAGTAAAAGATATGAAAGATCAAGAAATTTTCATTTATATCCAGAAGGTTTGCATCGTAAAGCTTAATATGTATCATAGATTGGGACACCAAGAAGTTTCAACAAGCTCTTCATAAAAATCAGTTTTCTTTATTTAGTCTTACTTTGGTCAGAAAGGCAAGGAAGGGTGGCCATCTCAAAACAACACAGATAAAGCATCATGAGTACATAAATACTACATGAGACAGCATGATGTATAATCCTGTTTCTAGAAGCGAAATACCTCAACTCAAATTTAAGCTCTACTTACAAAATAGTTGAATGAGCTTGGGTAATAATCCAAATTCTCTGAAGCTCAAATTGTTCACCTATGATGTGAAGATTTTTTAACACTTACTTTACCTAACACTTAGGTTTACTCTGAAAAAATAAGCAAGATAATGTATATGAAAGTACACCATAAGTTGTAATGTGCTATAGATATCTGTTATTACAATAGATATTTAAATACAAAGGTCTTAAGAGTGGTTCTAAAAGTCTAATGAATTTTTTTAAAATAAAGAGGCAAGATTCAAGACACTGATAGAAGGATCTTGCAACAAATGGTATAAAGCTTGTCCTCTTTAGTGGTCTGTCTCTTGGGTTGTCCCTGTCATGACTTCATCAATATTTGTGCAACTCCTTTTGCCCTGTGCTGAAAGCAGACTTAATTCAATTATAGGTCTCAAAACTGATAAAATGGTCCTGAAGTGGAAAATGGGAAGAGATTATTGGCAAATGAATAAAGATTTGTATCGAACTAACACACAGGAGTACAGCAGGTCTTTTTTTAATCATTCCCTGTCTTAAATCTTCTGGGAACCATGAGTTTCCCTTCCTCTCATGCAGCACATCGATTTCTGAATTAGACTGCAATATTAAATAATTAATATACTTGCCATGATTGATGTTTTGCATTAGTTGAATATTAGGTTATCAATCAAAATCCACTTGGTTTAATGTAATAATATTGAAAAAGTGTCACGGGCTGTTCATCCAATTTGTAGTTGAGGCAGCACAGATAGTAATGTTGGCATAACACGAGGCTTTAAAGCAGGAAATGCAGTGGCTCAACATGTATGAGGCAGACATTTTGAAACTAACTGGGAGAAGGCTGAGGTTGTCCTAAATAAACCTGTGGCACCTGTCAGTGTCAATGTTAGGTCTCCTTCCAGTAAGAACATGCCATGCATCAATCATACCACGGGAGGCAAGGAAAAAAAAAATTAAAATAAAGCTACTGATTTACCTTTGTGGCAAACAGATTTCATTATTTCACCAAAGGAAGCATGCTCTAAATCTAGAAATTGTTGCTATTATAAAGCATATCCTCTCACGAAATTTCTACACAAATAGACTAAGATTTTTTTGGATCTCGTCTTACTAGTAAGGGATCAACATTTTTTTTTAAATATGAGAAAAAATTACACCAAAGTGATCATTTAGGTTTTATAATGGTCTAAGGGAATCTGGTCAAGGAATCAAAAACAAACAAACAAACAAACAAAAAAAACCCTCCACCAGCATTCCTTTTACTCTCAATATTTTGTCACAAAATTGTCAAACCATTACCTTAGAAAAAAAATTTTAATCACTTGCTTCTCCTAGTAAAAGTAAATTTTTCTCATCATCCCCTATTAAATCAATCTAAAATCTATTATGAATTTACTTATAAAAGGAATATTTTACAACAAATTAAATAAACAAAAGACATCCAGAAGGAAAGTAACTTTTTTGGGTGGAGAAAAGAAAAGTAACAAAATAAATATAAACCAAAACTATCTCATAAAGCAAGCCAAAATCCAGTGAGTATTTAGTTATAAAACAAACTATAGGACTTCCCTGGTGGCACAGTGGTTAAGAATCTGCCTGTCAATGCAGGGGACACAGGTTCAAGTCATGGTCCAGGAAGAACCCACATGCCATGGAGCAACAAGCCCATGCGCCACAACTACTGAGCCTGTGCTCTAGAGCCCGCGAGCCACAACTACTGAAGCCCTCATGCCTAGAGCCCAAGCTCTGCAACGAGAGAAGCCACCGCAATGAGAAGCCCGCACACTGCAACAAAGAGTAGCCCCCCACTCACCACAACTAGAGAAAGCCTCTGTGCAGCAACGGAGACCCAACACAGCCAAAAACAAATAAATAAATAGATAAATAAACTATAATACATATAACTAAAAAAAGTAGCATTAATACCTCATTCCACTGACCAAGAAATAAAAGATTAAATGTATTTATAATCAGTAATGTTGATTATAATTGATACATGTATTTACCCACATAAAATATGTACATATACAATAATTATGAAACACAGAGTTTAACTCTTAAGTAATAAAAATTTTTACAGGTTTTTTTGTCATGAACTAAGCATATTATTCACTTTTAAAAGATTACTATGCTGCAGTTTTCTACAGCTATGAGAGAAAAGATCACAGTTAATTCTGTACTCGCTCATAAAGCAAAAATCTATGTGAGCTATTTTTTTTATGGCAGTCAAGGTTTTTAAAAGCCTGAGTTATAAGTTATAAAAATATCCACAGCTTCTATCTCAAATAATAATTGATAAATTTTCACATGTATAAGATGTTTTTCTGTTATGTGTCAGATGTTATAAAGGGAAAACTTGGTAATATTATAAATCTAAGAAAAACCTGGGTTCAAATTTCAACTCTACTACCTAACTAAATAACTTCGCCAGGATATACATATTCTCTAATCTGCCATTCTTAAATTCAAATCAAGGATTAAAAAGACAATCGGCAGGCACACTGAAGTCACAGTAATTAGTGGTTCAATGTGACAGACTAAATGGGCTGTATTCCACTTTCAAAATTAAGAAACATCCTTACAGATGTTAGCTTTTTTAGCCACCTTAAAATCTGTTTCAACTATAATACCTATAAAGGAAAGTCAGTCTACTTTTCAAATAAATACATATAAAGAGCTTGGCTCAATGTCTAGCATCCAATAAAAATACCATGTATATCTTGACATGAGAACATTCTTCTATCCTGATCTCTTTGAAAGGAGTCAATTAAAAATTTCTTTACATTTTAACCCCAATAACAAAAATACAGAATATCACCACTGAGTTCCAAAAAGATCTTCCTAGGATTCTCAGTTTCAGCTTACTAGGTTTGGTTAGAATTCTCACCATTTTTCTCCTGACTGAAAAATATCTTGCAAATTAGTGGATCTAAATGTACGGGGGTGAGTCAAAAATTATGCTCACTCTGGTTATATTAAAATTTCTGTTGGCCACACTGTCTTATCAGCACTTTCCATTCAAGGCTACTGTTTCCCCAGTCACTATTGTGCAGTTGTGAACGTGTTACATCAGTTCATTTGTAACTGCAGTGCAAGAAAAAATGGATGCCCCACTTGTGATCTGCACGAAAGAAAAGCAGCATGCAGTGATTCGTTTTTTATGGTCTGAGGGTGTGCACATCTACACACTTCTGCCACACTATTGACACTCTGCAAAAACTTCGTTTTGAGGTGTTAAAGCATCCTCCCTATAGTCCTGATCTTGCTCCATTGGACTTTCACCTGTTTGGCCCCCAAAAGCAGCCCTACAAGGACAAAGATTGACTTCTGATGAAGAAGTGAAGACAGCAGAGCATTCATGGATTGCAGCTTAGCCTGAAACATTTTTTAATGAGGGAATATGAAAGCTTGTTGACAGATGGACAAAGTGTATTGAAAAGCAAGGCGCTTATGTTCAAAAATGATGTATTTGTCTTTTCTAAAAGCTAATTAAAATAAATTCTACAGTCAGAGTGCACGTAATTTTTGATTCACCCTTGTATACTCTTAGGTCACCACAGTTCAGAATGGTAGTTTTCAGACATTTGTATTTTACAAGTAGTTATTCATCTGACATTATTATTTGCATAAATTCTGCTCTAGGACTTATAAATCATTTGCACAGACAAGTGTACTATGGTTACTGAATTTTATGTGTACTGTTCTTTTTAAGATTCTTTTATTAGTTTTACAAATTTAGTAAGCATCCATTACATCAGGGCAAGTTTAAATTGAACAGCTGAGGGCTTAGGATACACACTGAGCTTATTCCAATGGGAAGCTGAACACTTTAAGTTGGTATGTATCATAAGTTATTTACAGTTATTCAGGTAAAGAGGTTCTGAATGACACAGAAGGGCCTACATGGAAAAGAAGAGAGATTTCAATATTTTTCAAGCTGTGTGCTAGGCAACAGTCCCAGATGAAGAAAAACTAAGAGAACTCATCACAGGTATATCTGATCTAAAAGAACTGCTACAGGAAGTGTTTCAGACAAAGGGAAATTATACTAGAAGGAAACTTGGAACATCAAGAATAAAGGAAGAGCAACAGAAATATAATTATTGAACACCCTCATACCTAGGCTCTGTGATAAATTCTGAGAGGATAATAAAAACAGTAACAGCAAAATAAACAAACATCATCAACAAAAAGTACCATGGATGTTTAAACTGTATTGTCAAACCAAGACTAATATATGAAATGGTTAACATCCAAGCCAGGCAGGGAATTAGCATGTGAACATGCTACCTATCTGCTATTTCCACCGGACTAAGGTTCATAATCAATGACAATCCTCTTTCCCACTGAGGCCAGATGTAGCTCAAGAATCTTTCTCAACACTAAGGAGTCACTGTCAGTTTTCTGCAGTTAGCAAGTGAGGTACAACCTATTCACCACCACTCCCTTCAATTCCTGTTCTTGACCTAGTTCTAGAGAAGTTCAGAAGACGGAGAAATTGCCGTATGTGTTAAAGTGGTTGGGCAATATTTCAAAGAGGAGGGATAATTTTAGCTGGATACTGAAGAACTGACTGCATTTGAGCAAAGTGGGTAAGTAGAAAAGAAGAGGCAAGGAGAGCAAGCCCAAAGGTCCTACATGACCTGTTAGAGGTCAAGTAAGGAGAGTAGCCTGTCCAGAGTAGATGCATTAAAAGGTCATATTTCTTTTAGTCTTTAATTTTAAATAATTTTTATCATGTAAGTTTTCAGGTCTATGTACAGTTGTGCATGTTGTTCATTATGTGGAGGGAAAAAAATAAAGAAAAACCTAATGGGGCAGTAGAAGCTAAAAGCTATATTTCCTGGCCAAGTAGTGCATCTTGGTGTGGTACTGCATCCACTGGAAGAAGAGACAGATTCTCCGAGTATGCACAAAGGTGCCATATGGACCAGCAGTCCCGCAAATAATAAATGCTTATTGGAGAAAAATTCAAAATTACGTCTGGTTATAATGAAGAAAAAAATAAAAATCATCTGAAATCCCACCAGCCAAGATACCTCAATGTATATGTTAGTATTTTCCTCCCTTCTTATACAAACACACAAATACACTTATTTTCTTACAAATATGGAATCATCATTGATTTGTTATATACATAGCTTAAATTTTTTCACTACTTAATTATATACTATAAACAGCTTCTCAGGTGTCAATTAATGTATTTACATATAATATTTCTACTGTTTATATACTATTCTGTTCATAGATGTACAATAGGTTAACATATACATGACTGTTGGACATTTGAGTTTTCTGACTTCTTATTCTAAATAAAACTAGGATGTAAAAGAATAACTGATCACTAGATTTAAAAATCATTTATGAATTTTATGTTATGTTATGTTTTGACTTCCATTCATCCATCCTTGTTTAAGATGTTACTGAACAGATGACAGAAAAAATTATGAAGTAAACTAACAAAGTGGAGGACACTTATTCCAAGAAATGGGGAAACATCATAGTAGAGTCATGAAGAGAAACAGTCCCAAGAAGAAGGGGGAAGGAAGTCCCAGAGTGACAGTTCTACAGCAGGCCCTGCTGAGCCTAGGACAGGAAATAGGGGGGAAAAGTTAGGAGAAATAGTTATACAGTTTAGGAAGCAAAAAGATATACAAGGAGCCATAGTACTTGGATCATCAATGAATGATATTTATATAGTCACATTAATGTAAACACTGGTTGTAATTCAATAAAAAATAATTACAAGATGGTAGAACAGGTGGGGTGGTGAGTGTAAAAGAACTAAAATGTCATCTAGCATAATAGGCTTTTAATAAATAATGCCTGAAGTTGATAAATTGATGATACTTAGAACAATGGAGAGATACTGACAAGAATTAAACTTGCTTGCCTCCGGGAAGTGGGATGACAGCAGTCAGGGAGACAATAGGAGATTATTGTTTAACTATACCACAGTGTGCTGTTTGACCTCTTAAACTGTATGTATGTGTTAATTTAATGGAAATTAAAATTAATCTTTATTTTTAAAAAAGATATAGCACCTGGCACATCAACAGTGCTCAAAATATAGAAGCTGTTTATTCTTCTTAAAATTCTGAAAAACATCTGAAATGTGTTCATCATTTAGCTT
Source organism: Hippopotamus amphibius kiboko (assembly GCF_030028045.1). NCBI lineage: Eukaryota > Metazoa > Chordata > Mammalia > Artiodactyla > Hippopotamidae > Hippopotamus > Hippopotamus amphibius. The sequence continues at coordinate 136,728,721 of NC_080191.1, read as the reverse complement.
TGGTTCTCCTAAAAAGCAGGGTCTGAGAAAGGGCTTGCAGGCAAGTGGTTTATTTGGGAGAATGACCCCCAGAGCTCAGAAGAGGAGGACCTGGAAGAATGAAATAGGGTAAGAGGAACAACTAAATCAAGCATGTGTTATTAAGCTGTTTATGCTTCTGTGGGCAACTGGAATTCAGTCCTGCTGAAGATCCTCTAAAGAACTATGTGTCTCATAATTGTCTGAAATTGCAAGAGAGAAGTATTTATCCCCCCAGCTCTGGTCCCCTGTTGGTCAAGTTTGTCCCATGCAGTGTTAACTCCCTAGCACTTCAGATTGCCTTCCCACACTACAGCAGGAAGCACACGGCAGAAGGCAGGAGATAAGTGATGCAGCTGAGTGAGACACGGTTAGACCACACCTGCACATGGCTGTTTGCTGAAGCAATGGCCAGAGGAAGAATACAGAATGAGAGGATGTAAGCTGGGGAATAAAAGATGACCAACATGTATGGTTAGTTGAATACACATGTGCATATTCCAAGCTATCTCTTATTTACCCTCCACAAGTCCCACTTTCCCCTATGCTCCCCAATCCAAAAATGCCTTTGGTGAGGAAAGGGGGAGAGGGATAAATTTGGAATTTGGGATTAACAGATATACACTACTATATATAAACTACATAACAAGGACCTACTGTATAGCATAGGGAACTATATTCAATATATTGTAATAACCTATAATGGAAAATAATCTGAAAAAGAATGTATATATTATATATATAGTAAATTAACTATACCTCAATAAAAAACTAGGATGTAAAAAAAGAATAACTGATCATTAGATTTAAAAATCATTTATGAATTTTATGTTTATTTCACTTGGAGGAATGGGGAAAATAATTTTTAAAAGGGGAAATAAACCAATATATTTCTTCTCTAGTATTTAAGCCTAAATAACTTAAATTTATATATTTATTATATTTGCATAAATATAAATTTGTTTTTAAATATAAAGTATAGTTATTTATAAGATTTAAATACAATTAAATATAAATTTCTACTTTCAAGGAAGTTTATCATCATAATGTTCCAACAGCTTCCTAAAAGCAATATCTATCTGTATATAATTCAGTAAACAATTCTAAATAAAAGATAACAAATACATTTAAGTATCCTACTAATGTCTTCAGCTGCTAAAACTGAGAGAGTGCAACACATATTTTTCCTGAGAAAAGCAAACTTCCAATAACTCAGAAATTGATTATTCAATTATAAAGTCTTTTGATGCTACTTCTCTTCCCTCTGATGTTCTCCTTTGTAACTACACTGATACTCTAAAAGGAAACAAAAAAACTAAGGTGTGATTTTAATCTGGTAAGCACCTAATAGTGCTAGGAAATAAAACCACAGTACTAAAATTCTTTCTTTGCTTAGTGAATCAAAATAAATTCCACAGCCTATAATTCAAGATTCTTCTCAAACAATGTGCCATTTTCTAAAGACCTCTTTGCACTTCTCAGCACTTAAATTTTTGATCATATTATCTAAGTAAGCTGACCTTCTTAGAGATTCTACCTACGAGGAAATACTGAATACTATGTACCAAGCACTGTAGTAAGTCAATTAGCTCATTTAACCCTTATTATAAAGAGATAAAATTATTATCCCTACTTTATAGATGAGATAACTGGGGCTTAGAGAGGTGAAGTAGATCACACAGTATACCCCTCAGCTATTAAAAGGCAGATGTGAAAACAGGCAGCCCAAGTTCACTGCCCAAATTTTAATCAAGAGAATTTATTACTATCTGTAAAAACAATAACTTTAACAATGAAACAAAATTTTACAGTATTCTCCTACTAGAACCATAATTGGGAAAGAAGCTGCAAAGGAGTGAGGATTTAAGTAATAAAGAATACTGATCCTCAATGACAGACTAATATATACCAGGTGCTGAGTCTGGTCATTTACACTTATAATATTGAATTCTCACAATATTCACAAAAAGAAGTATCTGTATAAATAGCTAACAAACATTCAGGGAATTATTATAGTGCATAGATCTGCAAGATAAAACTAAACTCCATTTTCACGTAGGAAACAAGCAAAGATGAAAACAAATGATAATGTTTCTAGTGTTGGCAAAGGTATGGGGAATCAGGACCCTCATATGCTACTTATGAGAGCAGAAAACAATACAAGTTTTCCAAAGAACAAGAGGAATATGTTCCACAATTTCAATAATACACATAAAGCCTTTGACCTGAAGGTTCTACATCTCTGGGCTTACCCCAGTGTTAGAGTCACAAGACACTAATCACTCCATTGTATTTAATATAAGACAAATAAAAACAACAACAACAAACTTGGAATAAATTAATGCCCAATAATGGCAAACTATGAAATAAAACATTATAACATCCATAAAACAGAAAACGATATAGCCATTAAAAATTATGATGTAGTTGTATATTTCCATAAAAAATGTTTTTATGGCATACTGAGGTTTTTAAAAAAGCCTATTACAGTATGATATGATATTAGAGTTGTTAAAAAAAAGTTTCATACATGCATGTGTTTGATATGAGTACATATGTGTATCTACATGTAACTGAAAGGTTATAAACTAAAATGTTACGAATATGTTTTAACAGTGGATTCTGACTGATTTTTATGTTCATTCTAATGCTTTGCTTATGTGTTTTCCAAAATATCTTCCATGAAAATACATTACTGTTGGTCTAATTTTTTTGAAGTTTTTTTTTGTTTGTTTTTAAATCCTCACAGCAGCTCTGTGGAGTAGTACATTATCCTCATTTTGTAAATAAGAGATCTGCTTAGAGTAGAGTAACTTAAGGCAAGAAAGTAACTTGCTAAGATGGCCAGAATTGCTCTAACTCTGAATCCAAAGCTCATACTTCTTTTATAATAGAAATGCTGCCTGCTGTATTAGATAAAATAAGGCTAGGTCTATACTGAATCCACATTTTTCCTATTCTCTATACCCTTGAAAAAGATCCATAAATTATCTGTGTTCACTCCTGTTACCTTCAGTATTCGCTTTAAAGACTCAGTACATTTCTGTCCATCTTTAAACTCTCTACAGTGTTTAATACTAATAGAATCTTCCTAAATTTGATACATGAATATACAAGACACAGATGAATTAAATTTAGAGTTGGAGAGTGTGAAACTGGAACTGAGCTAATGGACATAGTTATATCCATAATGCATGAGATAAACAGAAATGGTGAACCCTTCAATAATTGATCCAGATTGGTCCAAGTTCTGCTACATTCTCTTCCTTCCCACTCTTTCTATATTAGTTTTGGTTCCTATCACTGCACACCAAAATTCCTCCAACACTCTTCTCCCTAACGTTAATATCTTCAAACCCCAAGTTCATGTCTCTGTCTGCTTTATAGCCTATAATATCTGGGTAATAATTTTCTACTACTATCCAAAATGTACCTCTTCTCAGATCAGTCCATTATCATTTCCATGATTTTATTCTGCTCATGCATTCATCTATCTAAAACAGTCTTCCTCTTCCTTGACACACCTTCAAATTCTATATATTTATTGTACAAGAACCAAACTCCCACTTCTATTATGTTCATAATAATATCTTACATTTCCAAACTTACAGTCACTCCTAGTATTCAATAAATAAGTCCTAGAAACTTCCAAGCACCCTAAGTTGTGAATGTAATAATGCATGTAAAGTGCTTATCAGATTACTCTTAGCATATATTACTAATTATTATCAACATCATCATCATTGTGCAGACCCTTCATGAGCACTGTTCAAATAATTAAGATCAGAACGAAACAAAGCCACTGAGATAAAATGCTGAGCAGTCAAATGGTTTCTTTCACCAGCTAAGTGACATGACTCCTGAACATCATCCTGCACATACACCTTAACATCATGACACATGAAAATTACAAATTCTCACATGCAACATAGGCCCCCTTTGAACAGACAGAATATTAAATCTGTGGCTACCAAGGTCAACTGCACTGCCCTTACAGAAACTTCTCCGTAGTCTAGCACTTACACATTCAGTACTTATTTTATGTGGCTTCTATGTCTGTATTCATTCCCCAAGTTAATTATTTATTTAAGCAAACCTTCTGCTTTGTTACCACATGGCGCTTTTTAATAAGTATAGATTCTTGGTATGCAATGTCAATCAGATTCTAACTTTCCCAAAACTATACCTTAAAGATAAAAGTCTTCAGGTCTTGGGATATGGTTAACTAAAACAATTTATTTACATATCACTAACATTAGCTAATGTCCACAAAATTAGAATTGGAAGGTTTCATTAGGAAAAGCAGAGAAGTAAATAGCTCAACAAAGCATTATAAATGCTACGTTAGAATTCTAATTTCATGAGAATGTTTCTTGGGGGACTATAAGGGTGGGGAAAAGGTAGAAGCTGTGGGTAGCAGAGTCCAGGAAATACTTCATAGAGATGATGGTTGAGGTTCCTTCGAACAAAGGCCATTCCAACCACAAGGCCTCTGGAATCAGCTCCTCTATCTTTGTCAAGGAATTCACTCCTTCAGTTATTTGTTCTCTTTCTCCCACCCTGTACTGCTACTGTGGAGCAATCAGGGGTTAAGGTAGTGAGTTAGGACAATGAGTCAATATGAAGATAACAATCAAAACTTTACTTACTTATAACAGTGCAACCAAGAGGCAAAAAGGAGCCCATTGTTCCATTTTTCCCTCCAAGAACAGCATGGGTGAGGTTCAGGTGGTTGCACTGGGATCGGAGCAGGGGGTGGGAAGAATGGTTGTCTCACTGCTGAAGAACCCAGAGCAAAAAGCTCTTGCCTCTTTATGGACCAGTGAACCATGGGGAGAGAAATGGGGAAGGGCTAGGAATGGAAAAGTACTGAATCAAAGTGCAGAAAAGTACTTCAGATCAGAAATAAAGGAGGCCTCTGAATGGAAGCACCCGGGCTAGGAACAAGAATGCTTTATGGTTGGGTCTAAAAGATCACACATAGAATTTTAGCCTGGAGCTGGACTCCTCAGCTACCATCCTACTTACTTCTCGGCTTCCCTCAAACTTTTTGAAAAACTACATAGACACTATATCTCCACATTCCTACCTTCTATTACATCCGAAATTTTCTCTTGCTAATGTCATCAGTGGTTTCTCCATGTTACCAAGTCCAAAGGCCATTGTATCATCCTCGTCTTTACACACTTCTCAGGAGCATTTGATACTGTCAAACACTCCCTCCTGCACACAGGTTTTTAACCTTTTTTCAAAAAAATGACTCAAGTCTCCTCTGTAGGTTCATGTTCCTTTCTCCAGCCATCAAAGGTTAGGGCTCCTCAAGGATTGGTCCTACGCCCTCATCTTGTCCTATACTTTTTTCCCAATCAATCTTACCCTCATGCACAGCATTACTAGCAACCCATAGATCAACAACAACAAAAACCACATAGTCTTCAGAAGCTCCAGATCCACTTATCCAGCTATCTATTTGACATCTCTATTTGGATGTCTCAAAAACAAAAAACAAAAATTTATATTCAATGAGCCCAAAACTGAAAGTTCCTCCTTCAAATATGATTCTTTTTGGTATTTCCTATTTCAAAAAGGATTCACATCATTTATCCTCAAGCCAAAAACCTAGGAATTAACCTCTTAATTTTCTTCTCTCTCTCCCTCCATAGATAATCTGTCACTAAGTCCTATTGATTCTACCTCTTAAGTAACCATAGAAACTACTTATCTCTACTTATCAATTGCCACCATCCTAGTACAACTACCATCACTTCTGGCCTAGTCTGTCTTAATTCCTTCCTAATTATTTCCCTCACTTCCACTGTTGTTTCCCTCCCACCCACCTATCCCAAAAGAGACAGTCTAATCATGTAAAAATGGATCATATCATTCCCCTCCTCAAAACTCTTCCTCAATGCCTTTCCATTGAAGCCATCATGATTTGGCCCTCTTGCCTACATCATTTAGCCATTCATTATTACTGAGCACAACCTTTGGGTCAAATTCTGTGCTACGTATCAGGGATACAAATATGAACAAAGCAGACTCTAAGGGTTGCAAGAATTACAGATAGGTATGAAACATAAATAACTTACACACAAAATATATAAATTAGTGACTGTGACATGCATAACATTAAAAAAGTACTGTGAAGAAATAATACAAGAATCTATAATATAGAACAATAGGAATATAAACTCTAGTGTAGAAGGTCAGGGAATTCTTCATTCATTTTATTTCACTGTTATGCTCACTTACTACAACTTTCTTCAGTCTACTTCTCATGCATTCTAAGCTACCCAGAATCTGAACAGTATTCCAATTTAGGTGAGCTTTGAACCCAAAGTAATACAAATATAGGAAGACAGGGATTATCCTAGAAACTTTGTATCAAGAGTAAATTAAAGACAAAAATACAAAGATTATTCTGGGTGATAGTAGCAATGGAATTACAAGTCCGGCGGCAGCAATGCTGGTGGTGATGGTGGTGCCAGTGCCTATATATTAAGTAAACTGATACCATGATATAGTGGTCTTAACTCCTGATCATTTTTATAACCTGGTTTTCCAGAGATCCACTGATTACAGAAGCTACCCAATAGTCATAAATAATCTATGTTTATTTGTTTACTTTTAGTCTTTTCTAATAGAATCTAAGTTCAGTGAGGACAATTTACATGTAGGTAGGAGGGAATGGCATGTGGTAAATCCTAAAGGCTTGAAACAGCCTTATGTGTAAGAAAGACTTGCTTTCTGTAGTTCACATAAAGTGAAAGTACAAAAGAAGAGTCTTCTAGGAGTTACTATCTTACCATAAATGGTTTTATACTCACCTGCATAAAATAAAAAATAACACTGAATTCATGGGCACTTTCCACCAGATATTTAATAGTAGTATTTTGTGGGCCAATAGAGAAAGAATTAAAGAATTGCCAACTATTCTCTTGAGCTGAAAGTCCAAATTAGGAGTCAACAAACTGTGACCCATGGGCCAAATCCAGCCTGCCACCTGTTTTTGTACAGCACATGAGTCAGAATAATTTTTATATTCTTAAATGGTTGGAAAAAATAAAAATAATATTTTGTGATATGTGAAAATTACTGAAGTTCAAACTTTAGTGTTAATATTTAAAGCTTTGTTGGAACACAACCACACTCATTCTTGTATCTATTTTTATGGCTATTTTAGTGCTATGACAACAGCTGAGTTGTTGCGACAGATCACATGTGGTACTCTCACTGGTTTGCACTGCTGCTCAGAGCACAAAAATCACAGTGATGCAGTATAACGCAACAGAGTTTCAAGAGCTTCATAAATTGCTGTAATGTGACATTTAATTTTTGTTTTAATACCAGTATATACCAATCATGTCAAAACCAGAAAAGAAGAGAGAGGGGGACTTCAAATGACATGCTTGTAAGGTACAGTGGAGCGTAGATTATTTTATCAAATTAAACGGCAATGCATTGTGCTTATTACACAATGACACTATAGCTGTGCTGAATGAATATATGTTGACAATACCAAACTAAGCACATTTCACAATATTTCCAACACACCGGAAAGCAAGAAAGTTTAAAAGGGAATAACTCATCACAGCAGAGTTTCTTAACAAAAATAAAAAAATACAAATGAGTTTCTTAGTGGTGTATTTGTTAACCAATCAATGAAAGCCATTTAACAATGATGAGTTGATTAAATCATCTTTGACTGCAGCAGGCAAAGGAATGTGTCTGGAGAAAATAAACTTGTTAAAACTATTAGCCTTTCAGCAAGAACAGTTGCTTAAAAGTTGAGGACATAGGGAGTATCATCAATAGTCAAAGATAAGGCAAATAATTTTGAGTGGTTTTCCTTGGCTCTTGATGAATCCACAGATGTTAGTGTCACTGCTCAGTGTTGTTTATTTGAGAAGTCAGCACTGAATTTGAAGTGACTGAAGATTTGCAGCATTCTCTGAGTAGTCTATGTAGAACATGAGAATATTTTCAAGAAAACTGAGAAAACACTAATTCAGTACAACCTGACATGGAATCTGCTAAGATAAGTTACATGGCATGGTGGTTAAAAATACATACAAAATCAAAAGAAGCTTAGCTGGACAAATTTACAAAGCTTGTAGAAATGTAAGCCTATATGAAAATTTAAAGCCTATGATTATTCACTGTATTATTCATCAGCAAATACTTTGTGAAAATATTTGAATGTATCATGTGTTATTGAACCAGCAGTGTCAACAGTGAACTTGTTGACATTTACTCTGTGGACTTGTCCATTGTCAGTTTTGTGAATTTTTGACAGAAATAGAAGCTGAATATCCCGATTGCTCTAATACAAACAGCACTTCGATGTCTTAACAGTAGTAAAGTTTTATTGTGATTTTTCATAAGAAAGGTCAAGATTAAAGTTTTCCTAAATGAAAAGAACCACCCTCAACCACTTTTACTGAACACTGAATGGCTTTGGAAATTAGCTTTAGGTGTAGACTTAATAACTTTTCCTAATGAATTCAACCCAAAATTACAAGGCAGCACATGCAAAACTTACACTGCATTAAAGTCAGTTCAAAAACAACTAACACTGTTTGGGTCACAAAGTAATGTCAAGCTGCTTTATATACTGCCCATCCTTTCTAAAGTTAAAACAAAAGCAAGCTCTCCATTCCCACACATCTTTTAAGGAGTATATTTTCCAAGCACAAACTAAAGTTCCACTAGTATTTTTCTAGCCTCGATGCAAGTGCAAAGAAAACTTCCATATTGCCAAACCCCTTCAACTGCACAACTGAGGGGCTTCCACTCCAAATGAAAGTGATTAATCTGCAATGTAATAACTAAAAGACAAACATCAAGAAAAGAATCTAATAGAATTTTATAAGTGTATTCCAAGCAATTACAACATTCAATTAAAATCATGCTTTCATGGATTATGATTACTAGTCGGCAGTACCTATCTGTGTAAAAAAACATTTTCAAAGATGAACTATTTAAAATCTCATTCCAAATCAGGATTAATAGATGAATGTTTATAATCAACTTTGATAAAATGGAACACTAACTTTGAGCCTCAATTAAGTGAAATGCTATCCTCCCTGAAGAATTCAATTCTTCTCATTCATACACTTGTATCACAAAAAATTCTGCTAAATAATTATTTCACATTTGGCAATAAAATCATAGATTTTTATTTCCCTTCTTGTTATATAAATAGTAACATAATACCCTCAATTTTGCCTCTAAGCCACAAAGCCTAAAATTTTTACTATCTGGCCCTTCACAGAAAAAGTTGGCTGAACCTTGATTTCAATCACTTAAATTCCACCTGTATTCAAGCTATCAATCCATATGAAGTTATTATGATTTGGGGAAACTTTGGGATAGGGAGACAGAAGTAAATGGAGATTTGTTGTTTTCTTATTATTTTGATAATTTCATGATAATCATTGACAGCATCATTGACAATATTGACAGGGTTTCAAAACCCAAACTTCAAATGATAGATACAAATTAAGAAAAGGAAGATACAACAAAATATAGAGGGCTAAATTTAAAAGTTGAGAACTGAGTCAACTCCTCCTATACACTTTTATACTACCTTACTTATCAAAAAATATAAGAATTTTCTTAATTTTACATAATGAAAAATATTGGCTGAAAAAAGCTAAAGAAAATGATCACCAAAAAAATGAAATAAAAGTTGTAAGACCACACTGAAAGACAGAAACTTTACCATGGCAACAACTCAACTCTATAAAATGAAGAATTTGAGAAAGGAGGAGTAAAGTGAAAAAAGATAAATGTTAATTATTTCATCTAAAAACTAAACTTAGCATAATCAGTAAGAAACATTCTAGTACACTGGAGAAAAATGGCTTTTTCTTCATTAATTAAAGATAGTTTGGCATAACACTGAATAATCAGTTTTACAGGAATTGAATTTTTATAAGCAGGACTATATAAAATCAGAAAAACATTCTCATCAATTCAGCTATCCTCCAAATTCATAATTCTAAACTTTAAGAGTGTTTAAATCTCATGCATTATTGGGATATTATATGTCTATTGTAGAGCAAGTAAATAAAATTCTTAAAAGATGCAACCACTACAAAATAGTTTAAGGATTCAAATTGGGCAACACTGAAAAAGTATTCTGAATGTTTCAAATTTTAAGTACTTCATAGGTTCACAACTAAGCTTATGCTGAAAACTTTAACATTTAAATCTGTATCATGTTATCATTGTAAAATCAGCAACAATACACTTTTCACAAGGTGATATGGAAATAAGGTGATGAACCATATATCCTCTTTTTACCTGGGAAAGTTCTGGTTTATTTCTCACATCCAGGCCAAACTATTAACAGCGTCTCCTTTCATTTTTAAAGCGTCAAAATCAGGACAATATATAAAATGGTCATCCTTTATATAAAGGAATGTCAAACTTAAACATATCACAAAAGCATAATACACCATGCATACATGGACCAACCCAACTACCATGAGAGTGAGAGGTGGGGGGTGGGGGAGAAGAGAGAATGGAATTCAGTATAAGAGAGTTGAAAGGACGGAATATTAAGAAACGGTCCTGCTTTCTTCTCAACTGATTCCAAACAGTTTCCCTTCAAGACTATCATCTTATAACTCAAAGACAGTAGGCCTTGGGTAACATTTTATTTAGTTTGGTGATGCTTACCAATACAATTAACCATATCTTTAAAAGTCGGGCATTTTGGGGGCTTCCTGGGTGGCGCAGTGGTTGGGAATCCGCCTGCCAGTGCGGAGGTCATGGGTTCGGTCCCAGCTCCGGGAGGATCCCATGTGCCACGGAGCAACTAAGCCCGTGTGCCAAAAAAAAAAAAAGTCTGGCATTTTTATAAAGGTTCTCAACAGATCATATCACGATGATATATGTCACGAATGCCTAGAATTCCCATTTTATGAAATAGGCCTCAGGGCCAATGTTCACACTGGAAAGCCAACAGTATAAAATGGGGCATAATTTATTCTTAAATTCCATATTTTATTAAGATGTACAGCAGAACAAAATATAACTTTGCAAAGAAAAATGAAAATAGACTTACAGAACTTTAAATTTTGAATCCTTAAGCAATAATTTAAAGATATTTAACTTAAAACTCCATAAGAATATGAGTATGTGTGTGTGTATGTAAATAAAGATCTTTTTGGATGGAAAATGCATATTACCTAGATGGGGCGGGGAGGTTTCATTAACTACTACATTTATACTAAATGGAACCTATGAGTTTTAAGTATAATAATCCTCCAATAGCAAAAACTATGTGGACAAGAAATACAGAGTCCCAGGTTAATAAGTTATATATAAAAAATGCACTAACATCACAATTTGTATTTAAGATTATTAAAGAATATAAACAGAAGCATTATAATTTGTTTGTGGATTTAAAAGAAAAAAAAACCACTTCACATTGACCTCTTACCAATATAAGAAGATGAAAAAACACAAAAATATGCCTTTTTTTTTTTTTTTTTTTTTTAAACTCTGCGTTCTCAAGAGCTATTTACTCATGGTTATGTGAGAGAGTGTCTTTTCTCCTAGAATGCGAGCACTAAAGTATTTTGGGGAACAATGTTTCCAATATGCTCTCCTTTAGTTCAAAAAAATATACATTTATAAATATGTGTGTAGAGAGAGGAGGAAGGCAGAGGAGGGAGGGCGGGCTGATAAAAGGGGTGCAAATGGTAAACGACTGGTAAATTTGGGTAAAGAGTACATGGGGAGTTTCTTGTACTATTCTTGAAACTTCTCTACAAGTTTGAGGTTACATCAAAATAGTTACAAGGAAAAAAGCTAATTCTATTAAATTTAGCCAAAAGTTTCTGTTTTTACTAACCACAATATTCTGTTTGTAATTTTCTACTCCTTAAAAGCCAATAAATGCTTCTCTCTCACCCAATTACTATCATACTTAAATTAATCAAATTTAATTCTGATAAAAACAATAGTAGTCAAACAAATTTTTGAAAAATATAAGATTAAAAACTTCTACACAAAGAATAAACTCCAAGAGAAAAGATGCAAATAAACTATCATAATCTTTGGTTTTTTATTTGCAAGTATAAAACCAAAGAAAAACAAAAGCCTGGAACATGGCATCTGTCATATCAGAATATAAAAAGATGATCCTGGCACAAAATGAAAAAGCTCTAATTCATTTGCAAATCAAGCCTGCCAGTTCCATTTCAAGCTGGCGGTAACTGTCAAGAGTTAACAAGATAATCACTTTCAATCCTGCCTTCAATGGTACATTACACTGTTATTCCATTCAATAAGGCGGTTCTTTGGGGCACTAGATGAATGGTTTTCATTTCTAACTCACACAAAAAGTTGTGCAAGGGAAAAATCCACGGGGCTTAAGAAAGAAATCCCTTTATGGGCATTTATCTGCCGGTACTTGCTTTTAGGCAAAATGAGATATTTTGAAACATCAGTGTCCATTCACTTCCTCTATTCCTTTAGGCTTAATCCCTTAAAAAACAAAACAAAGCAAAACAACAACAACAAAAAACCCTGGCATATGAGAAAAAGTGCAACACCAGTTTCTTTTTCTAAATTATCAATGCACACTAAACAAAAATTGTCTATTAAAATGATTCTAGGCAAATATAATTCTATTCTACACAAAAGACTAAATATTAACCAGTCTCCTCCCTATCTCATGGTAACTCACATGACTTTCCTGAATTATTCACCTATATTTTGGATGAAATGCAGGTGCTTAAAATTTCATATTTCCTCCTATTTTACTTACAGTGACATGCATGCCTAAAAAGGATAATTAAAAAACAAAACAAAACCTTTCCAGATCATTCCTAGTTCAATGAAAATGACTTTTAGCTTAGTGTATCCTTATAATGTATTTATCAAAAGGCATTATAAAATTTTTTACTATTTCATGGTTTAACTTATTTACTAACAAATATAATAAAGGTACCTGTAAAACATTTTTGGAAATATATGGAAACTGCATAAAAAAATGTATTTTGCTTTCAATTAAAGAAAAATACACAGTATAAGGAATTAAGTGTCCTAATAGACAATTAGGTCATCTTTGAACCACAGTCTATGAGAGTAAAAGGTCATTAAAATCTCTTCCCTGGCTGCTTTATGCTACCTTATATCTATCAATTTCATCCAGTGTCAAAGTGTAGATTTATAAGAACCATCTGCGCATGAATTACAACTTATTATTCAGGTCTATTTAGCAATAGCAATAATTAATCTTTCTCCACCCACCCCCTCAATTCAGGAAATAGTATTGCTATATTTCTATGTAAATCACAATCTCCAGCCAAGACTTTTAATCCTTTTATAATCCCTAATTATCAGGGGTAAACTTGGATTTTTAAAACTCAAATGTTTACAAATGCTTAAAGTCCTTCTAAAATCATTACTTTTAAAACATTTCATTTATACTGTATCCACAGGCTTTAAGAAGTTAGAACACTCATGTTTATGACTGCAAAGACTACACACTTAAATTTTAAAATTCAAATGACTTCATGAATTCAGACAACACATAAGGATAATCCTTTTATACCAAGAGAGAAGACTTCTAACTAGGCACCTTTCTATAGAAGCACGAGTTCATCAATTCTTCCAAACTCTGATCTGACCAGCTGTTTTGCCTCAAAAAGGAGAAAACTATCCCTATCCTTAAATAAGAAAAAATAGAGTAAAAAATTTATGGGGAAGGAATTCAGAAAGTTTTACATATCAGATAGACCAGGTCATTAATATTTAAATTTTAAAATAGTATCCAAACTAAAATTTGTCATTATGAAAAAATTATCATGAATCTGTATATTTTTAAAAGTTCTTAATAAAATTTAAGCTATATAAGAAAAATAGTACTTTTAAACCATAAATGGCTTGTTTTGAATCCACTGTACAAAGAAAAGGCTTACAGGATATTCTAAAATGTCTGTAATATTGAGCAAATTTTATTATTTCAAATTTTAAAACCTTAAAATCTTAGACATATTAAATATACAAAGTCAATAGTGAGTATTGTGGTATGCTCAATAAATTCATGACTGAAATGCATGTCCACAATGTGTAATTTTAAGGCCAACTGATGACAACACTAGAAATTCCTAAATAAATCTGCAAACTCAAGGCTGTCTGCAGAGCTCAACTTTTCTTACAGTTCACCATTGTAAGTCAGTCCCCATACAGAGTGAGGATACTGGGGTCACCCTATCATTGGAGTACCCTATCCTTTTTTTGGGTTCCAGGACCCCTGTTAACTCAGGAGGTAGAAATGTTTGATCTCTGAGCTTCAAGCTGCCCTCCTGTGGCTCCTTCCCTCATTAGATCCCTGGGGTTAGCTGTAAGCAAACACAGCAGCAAAAACAGCAGGGAGTATGAGGCATCTCCTACACATCAACTACTGAAACCATCAAGAGTGTTTGAGGAACACCACAAGCCTAGCACAAAAGCCTTATGGAGAGTCATACACAGGTTCCAACAAGCAACGTGGTGTCCTAAATTATGTATGCAGTCACCCTTTACTTACACTGACACCTGACAATAAAACCCTCTGTTTACACAAACATACTTTTTAAATTACAGGAATACCTACTTGCAAAAAATACTTTTGCTACTGAAATAGGATACCCAGTCCTACAATCTTTATAATAATGAATACCTATTCCAGAAAACATGTTTCTAATGCATGTAAACTTTACCTATCTAAAATGAATAAAAATGGATAAACATTCAAATTATTGTTACCATATAATATAAACAATTTTTTCATGTTGGCAAAAGAATTCATCTGAATTTCTGAATAGCTACAATGAACTGACATTCCAAAATAATTCTTATTTCTTTAGAAGTTTTTCATAAAATACATTAAAGGTCAAGAAATGTATTCTTACTTCTTCAAAGTACCAAAAGAAATAAATGAGGTACTTCATGTAGGTAACTCCTTAAAAGTGAGTAAAACAAGAAATCTCTTTACTGAAAATTCTAGAAAGCATGGTAGTTGGGGAAAATATACTTCATTATCAAATGAATAAGATAGAGAGGAGAGAAACTTAATTAGCATGCAGAAATGAGCTATTTAAAATGCTTTAAATTTTGAGAATATGATGAAACTTTACTCAAGATGATTCTTGTTTATCATGCATGTTAAACTAATATTAATTATATTAATTTATCACAATTATAGGAGAAACTGATGAAATAATTTTCTAAATATCATTTGGGAACATTTGAATATTTTAAACATCTCTGAAACATCTGAAATTATTATCCATAATTCATAAAGATCTCTTAAAAAATCAAAGTAATATTTAAAAGATGAACACAAACAGAATTAATAAACAACACAAATTTACTGGCAATTCATCAACAAGGTGTAAATGATCAATTACTTTACAGATTTCAACCCTAATAATATTTAAGAAACACAAATCAACACAATAAAATATTTCTTTGCGTGTGTGCCTACAAGAGTTGCAAAACTTTCTTTAAGATTATATGCTTTTCAACTAGAAAAAAAAAAAAGTATCTTATGATACTGTATAAATGAAGCATAAACCATAATTCAGCTTACATAATCCTTTATTTTGTTTCCCTCTATTTTTATACTTAAAAAGTAGGTTTAAAAAATAAAATAAAAAAAGATTATATGCTATTCCACGTTGGCTGGGGGAAATGAACATCATATACAGTGCTGTTGGGTGTATAAATTACCACACCCTTTACAGGATGCAAATAAGGAATATGTACTCTTAACCTGTCAATCTACTCCTAGAAATTTAAAAAAAAACACAGAAATAAAAAATGGAAAATAATTTTGTACCTTGATGTTGCTGACATAATAGGATCCTGGTTAAGTCAGAGGTAAAGACTCCCTATCCCATCCCTCTAAGTCATCGCCGAGGAGGGGATATGGGGATATATGTATAAATACAGATGATTCACTTCGTTGTACAGCAAAAACTGGCACAACAATGTAAAGCAATTATATTCTAATAAAGAGCTTTAAAATGAAAAAAAAAACAAACAAACCATGTTTCACTAAAACTTCAATAAAGTGATTCACTGATTAAAAAAAAAAAAAGACTCAATGCCAATGACTGGGGACTTCCCTGGTGGCACAGTGGTTAAGAATCCGCCTGCCAATGCAGGGGACATGGGTTCAATCCCTGATCCAGGAAGATCCCACATGCCGCAGAACAACCAAGCCCGTGTGCCACAACTACTGAGCCTGTGCTCTAGAGCCCAAGAGTCACAGCTACTGAGCTTGCATGCCTAGAGCCCATGCTCCACAACAAGAGAAGCTTCTGCACTGAGAAGCCTGTGCACCACAATGAAGAGCAGAAGAGTAGCCCCGCTCACCACAACTAGAGAAAGCCCGTGCGCACAGCAACAAAGACTCAATGCAGCCAATAAATAAATAAATTGATTAAAAATATAATAATGCTAAAGACTGAACACTGAGGACTAGAGAAAGGGGAAAGTACTGTATATTCATATGATAGAATGATATCTTTTACAGTCATTATAAGTATTTTAGAAAAATGCTCACAACATACTCTTTAAAAAGATACATTAAAAAAGATACATTAAAAATATATACAGGGGCTTCCTAGGTGGCGCAATGGTTAAGAATCCGCCTGCCAATGCAGAGGTCACGGGTTCGATCCCAGCTCCAGGAAGATCCCACATGCCGCGGAGCAACTAAGCCCATGTGCCCAAAAAAAAAAAAAAAAAAAAAAAAAAATATATATATATATATACACACACATATACAGTACGAGGTCAATTTTGTAAACACACAAACACTGAGAAAAAGACTATGATATTACTAAAAGGTAAACAAGTCTTTTTTGTGAGAGGTGTTATGGGTAACTTTTATTGCCTTTTCTTACTCTGCTCAATAATTCTGATACTATTTTGTAATGAACATAAATATTTTCATATTCAGGAAAAACATTTAAAGAAAAACAATTCTACTTTAAAAGAGTGAAATCTCTGCAATTAAAAAAAATAACCAGAAAAATTAATTCCCCAATATCCCAGAGAGCAAAACTTTTACTATAATCATTCTAAATTTATATACACTCACATCAGCACAGAAATGTATACATAAAAACTACTGAAACGTCTCCTGGGGATGGAAACATAAAATAATCTTCAGCCAAAATTCTGATTCCATCATTTCCAAAGCTATTGACTCATTATTCTGAATGAAAGACAAATACCTCAGAGATTATATTTTCAATTTTTAAAACAAAAGGGAAAATATACTATGATTAATAAAATGTTCTTTGATGAATTCTATGCATTTTTAAACTATCAGTAATAGATACATATAAGAATTAAAATGCTAGTATAAAAACTTTCTCAAGTCACAGTATCTTTATTTTAAAGGTTCTGTTACAATGCAATTTTAAGATTAAAATTAACAGTACATCTAATAAAAGTGAAGAAGTAAATGGTGGAACAAAATTTCCAACAGATTAAAAAGTGAAAAACATAGTGAAAAAATGTATTCAGAGACACTGGACAACATCCAAAAAAACCACCAAGAATAGTTTAATCTCAAAAATTTCACTTGGAAATGAAAAGAATCACTATTTTGTGGCATTCTGGTATGCGGGCACTCCTGTCCATCATACCTGTGGCTGCATAAACATAATGGCAGAAAACCACCACCTTGTTAGCTCAAGGTACCAGGCTCAGAGTTTAGAGCTAAAAGAGTACAGGAAATTTAAAGGGGGAAATGCTGGCAGCAAGAGAATCACAGAAGGAATATGACCCAAATCTGAATATAAATTCTGTCCAAATCCTTAGCTGACAGCTAAACTACACAGAGTTGGGGAAATTTTCAGGCAATCCAGGAAAACATTATACACAGAGTAGAGAGAAATGTACTGGATGCTTTTTGTAACTGAATGCATCCTCCATACATCTGTGCTATGGACTGAGTGTGGCCTCCCAAAAATCATATGTTGAAGCCCTTATCTCCAATGGATTGGATTTGGAGGTGGCGGTCTTTCGGAGATGATTAGGTTTAGATGAGGTCATAAGGGGAGATCCTCAGTGACTGAATTATTGCCCTTATAAGGTGAGAAAAAGACCAGAGCCCTCCCTCACCATGTGAGGATACAGGAAGAAGGCAGCCATCTGCAAACCAAGAAAAGGGTCCACACCCACCAGATATCGACCATGCTGGCACTTTGATCTCATACTTCTCAGGCACCAGACTGTGAGACATAAATGTTTATTGTTTAAGTCACTCAGTGTGTGGTACTTTGTTATAGCAGCCAGAACCCATCCAGGCAATGAACATTTCTGGTGGGAGAAAACTGAAGTAGAATGTTCCTGAAGCATCTAAGTATACATTGTAAAGTTAGCAGAGTAGCTGAAAATTAGGGAATCATCCACAGAAGAAAAGCAGACAAGACAAGCTTTATCCCCACCTAAATTCTTGGCTGACAACCAAGGAACAGAATAGATCACCCCAACCACCTTAAGAGCCGGACTAAAAAAGCAGCAGTGGGAAACCATAACAATATAGGGATATCAGATACTGCCTAGAGACAGAAAGAGAAATTCTGCAGTTTCAGGTGAGGAAAGTACAAAAACAAAGAACACAAAATAAGACAATAATCCCTAAAAGAGCAC
This sequence comes from Hippopotamus amphibius kiboko, assembly GCF_030028045.1. NCBI lineage: Eukaryota > Metazoa > Chordata > Mammalia > Artiodactyla > Hippopotamidae > Hippopotamus > Hippopotamus amphibius. The sequence continues at coordinate 136,710,028 of NC_080191.1, read as the reverse complement.
AATATGAATCCAGAGTGGCTACAATGTTCAATTTTTAAGTAAAAATAACTAGACATGCAAATAAACAATTAAGTGTGAATCATATAAGACAAAAGTAAACAAACTATGAGTCAATCAGATATTATTGATAATTTTAGCAGACAGGGAGTTCTTGGCAGCTATTGCAAATTGCTCAAATACTGAAGGAAAAAATAGTGTCAATGAATGAACATAGAGGAAATCTCATCAGAGATACAGAAACTGTATTTTTCTGGAAAGGATATTCAAAAACTAAAAGAAATACTGAAATTAAAATTTACTAAATGAGATCAAGATAACTCAGGAAACAGTAAAACAAGAATCAGTGAACTCTAAAGAGAGATCAATATGTTACCCAATCTGGAGTACAAAAAGAAGAAAACAAAAAACGACAATGAACAGGACCTCAAGAGATCTGTGGAACAAAAGCAAGCAGTCCAACATATGTGTAAGTGGAATATCAAGAAGTGAAGAAATGAACAAATAGAACATTTTAAGAAATAAGTTCCCAATAAATGCTGGAGAGGCTGCGGAGAAAAGGGAACAGCCACTATGGAAAACAGTATGGATGGTCCTTAAAAAACTAAAACTAGAACTACCATATGACCCAGCAATCCCACTACTGGGCATATACCCAGAGAAAACCATAATTCAAAAAGATACATGTACCACAATGTTCTTTGCAGCATTATTTACAATAGCCAAGACATGGAAGGAACCTAAATGTCCACCGACAGATGAATTCATAGAGAAGATGTGGCACATACATACAATGGAATATTACTCAGCCATAAAAAAGGAATGAAATTGAGTTATTTGTAGTGAGGTGGATGGACCTAGAGTCCATCATACAGAGTGAAGTAAGTCAGAGAAGAACAAATACCATATGCTAACACATATATATGGAATCTTAAAAACGGTATTGATGAACTCAGTGGTAGAGGAAGAATAAAGATGCAGAGGTGGAGAAGAGACTTGAGGACATGGGGAGGTGGGGAAGGAGAAGCAGGAACAAAGTGAAAGAGTAGCACTGACATTTATATACTACCAAATGTAAAACAGATAGATAGTGGGAAGCAAGTGCCTAACAAAGGGAGATCAACTCAATGATTGTGGTGACTTAGAGGGGGGAGATACGGAGGGTGGGAGGGATACTTGGGAATGAGGCTCAAGAGGGAGGGGATATGGGGATATAGGTATAAATACAGCTGATTTGCTTTGTTGTGCAGTGGAAACTGGCACAACAGTGTAAAGCTACTATATCTCACTAAAGATCAGAAAAAGGAAGGAAGGAAGGAAGGAAGGAAGGAAGGAAGGAAGGAAGGAAGGAAGGAAGGAAGGAAGAAAGGAAGGAAGAATTTCCCCCATAAGGGAAAAGAATCTGGGAAAAAAAAAGATTTTATACACACACACACACACACACACCTGAATCACTTCACTATATACCTGAAACTAACTCAACTTTGTAAATCAACTATACTTCAATTTAAAAAAAGAGGTAGGGCTTCCTAGGTGGCGCAGTGGTTAAGAATCCGCCTGCCAATGCAGAGGTCACGGGTTCGATCCCAGCTCCAGGAAGATCCCACATGCCACGGAGCAACTAAGCCCGTGTGCCAAAAAAAAATAAAAAAAGAGGTAAACTTTTTCCTTAAATATGCACTTCTGCACCAGTAGCTTATGTCCTCTTTGCCAACAGACCACATTTTTAAGGCAGTAAGTTTATTCAAATCTTGACAATACAGCTGTGAAAGAAAGAGAAAAAACAAAAACAGACAGAAAGAAGTTTCCAACTCTGGTGGAAAACACTGATTTACATAGGCAAAAAGTTCACTGAACAAGTGGGATAAACATAAAGAAAACCACTGTTACATGCATGATAGTAAAGCAGCTAAAAGCCAAAGATAAAGAGAAAACAAGAAAGAGGCCGGAGAACAAAAATACTTTACATAAAGGAACAATTACAAGATTACAGCTAACTTTACATCAGAAACTATGAAAGCCAGAACAACATTTGAAGTGATGAAAGAAAAAAATTGTCAGTCAAGAATGGTATATCAAGAAAAACTATCTTTCAAAATTGAAGGTGAAATAAAGTCACTATTGCTTGAGATAAGTAAAATGGGAAAAGCTGAATTAGAATGGAGTGAATTAAAGATGCACTTTAATGGGATAAGTTAAAGATGTAATCTATAGTGTAACAACTAAAAATAATACAAGGAGATATAGCTTGAAAAACAAAGAAATTTAACTGAAATACTAAACATTATTTCAGTAACAAGAAAGAAGAAACAAAAAAATGTACGTGATAATTAAAGCAAATGTAAGCAAAATGAGAGCTATATAATGACTATATCAACAATTGCATTAGATAAAAATCTAAACAATAAAAAACTAAACAATCCAATTAAAAGGCACAGTCAGAATTGAACTAAAAAAAAAAGGCCCAAACATAAGGCTGTCAAAAAGAGCCTCAAATTAAATATAAAGAACAAAGACTGGAGGCTTCCTAGGTGGCTCAGTGGTTAAGAATCTGCCTGCCAATGCAGGGGACACAGGTTCAATCCCTACTCCAGGAAGATCCCACATGCCAAAGAGCAACTAAGCCTGTGAATCACAAATATTGAGCCTGCTCTTTAGAGCCCGTGAGCCACAACTATTGAGCCCACATGCTGCAACTACTGAAGCCCACGTGCGTAGAGCCTGTGCTCTGCAATAAGAGAAGCCACGGCAATGAGGGGCCCGTGCACCACAACAAAGAGTAGCCCCCACTCACCGCAACTAAAGAAATCCCACACAGAAAAAAAAAAATCATTTACAGAAACTAACACAACATTGTAAGTCAACTATACTCCAATACACGTTTTTAAAAAATTAAAAAAAAAAAAGAACAAAGACTGAATGGAAAAGGCAGAAAAAAGATGGACTATGCAGTCTGTAAGAATAAAAAAGCTAGAATAAATACATCAATATTAGACAAGAGAGACTTTAGAGAAACAAGGATAACTATAGGGGAAAAACATATTACTACAGATAGAAGCCAGGTAAAGCCTAACAAATGCCTTGATTTAAGGAGTCAAGAGCTACGATTCCATGCAGACTAAGGCAGCTAGAGTTCACAAGGCAGACTACAGTAGAGGAAAGAGTAGCACAGAGACAGAACTGTGGAAATCTACTGAGAATCCCCTTTGTATACTCAGCAAAGTACTAATTAGTGCATGTCTGTAATGAAAGAAGACACATCCCAAAGAACTGGAGATAAGAGCCTGGCACTCACACAAGTGGGAAAGAGCGCCTGTTACAACAAATCACACAAAAAAAACTCATAATGCACAAAGCATTGGTTACAATACTCAGCAAGTTCATACTTCAGTTCTGCCAAATAGCACTAGACTGAATGCTCCTCCAGACCCACCAAACAAATCATAATAGCAAGACTTAAGAGAACCAAATTTTTTCCAATTAACTGCATACCAGAATAAAGCTTAAGAATATTTATAGGACTGCAAAAATATCCAGGCAAGTCCAGAATATGATTGGAGACTTCAGTTCCTTTCTTAGCAATATTTTTTTTTCTTTTTCTTCCCTCCCTCCCTCGACTCCCCCCCCCACCTCCCCGTCCCAGTCCTCTAATGCATCATCCATCCTCGAGTTGGACTCCCTTGGTTATACAGCAACTTCCCACTGGCTATCTATTTTACAGTTGGTAGTATATATATGTCTATGCTACTTTCTCACTTCGTCTCAGCTTCCCCTTCACCCCCCACCCCCCCAAACCTCGAGTTCTCCAATCCATTCTCTGCATCTGCATCCTTGTTCTTGTCTTGTCACTGAGTTCATCAGTACCATTTTTAGATTCCGTATATATGAGTTACCATACAATATCTGTCTTTCTCTTTCTGACTGACTTCACTCTGTATGACATACTCTAGGGCTATCCACCTCATTACATATAGCTCCATCTCATCCCTTTTTTTTTATTTTTTATTTTATTTATTATTTTTTGGGGGATACACCAAGTTCAATCAACATATCCCCATATTCCCTCCCTTCCTTGACTCCCCGCGTCGAGTCCCCCCCACCCTCCCTGTCCCAGTTCTCTAAGGCATCTTCCATCCTCGAGTTGGACTCCCTTTGTTATACAACTTCCCACTGACTATCTATTTTACAGTTGGTAGTATATATATGTCTGTGTTACTCTCTCGCTTCGTCTCAGCTTCCCCTTCACCCCCCACCCCCTCCCAAACCTCGAGTTCTCCAGTCCATTCTCTGTATCTGCGTCCTTGTTCTTGTCACTGAGTTCATCAGTACCATTTTTAGATTCCGTATATGTGAGTTAGCATACAATATTTGTCTTTCTCTTTCTGACTGACTTCACTCTGTATGACAGACTCTAGGGCTATCCACCTCATTACATATAGCTCCATCTCATCCCTTTTTATAGCTGAGTAATATTCCATTGTATATATATGCCACATCTTCTTTACCCATTCATTTGCTGATGGGCATTAGGTTGCTTCCTATTCTTATCAATATTTAATAGAACAAATGGAGAGAAAATCAGCAAAGACATAATCATAATAGAGTGTCAACCAACTTGACCCAACTGACATTTACAGAATACTCCATGAAATAATAAGCAGAATATAAAATGTTCTTCAAAACATTCACTAAAATAGAACATATTCTGAGCCATAAAATGTCTCGATAAGTTTAAAAGGATTTATATCATACAAAGGATGCTCCTTGACACAATGAAAGTAAATTAGCAGTGAGTTACAAAAAGATGTCCAGAAAACCCCAAAATATCTGGAAACTAAATACGATACTTTTAAACAACCTTTGGTCAATCAACAAATCAAAATGAAATGAGAAATTATTTGAACTGAATGAAAATGAAAACACAACATATCAGAACCTGTGGATACCACTAAAGGAGAAGATATTTGGCACAAAGTGCCTATAGGAGAAAAGATAAAAGGTCTAAAATCAATGGTCTCAGTTTAAACCTTAAGAAACTAAAACAACAACAACAAGTGAAACCCAACATAAGCAGTAAAAAGGAAATAATACAGTCCAATGTGAAAAGCAATGAAACAGAAAACAGTAAAACTATAGAGGAAAGCAATGAACCTAAAGCTGGTTCTTTGAGAAAAATCAATAAAACTGATAAACCTCTAGGCAGACTGATGAGAAAAAAGAAAGAGAGAAGACACAAATTATCAATATCAGGAATAAATGAAATGACATCAGTATAGATTCTACAGATATTAAAAGGATAAAAAGAAATACTACAAACAGCTTTTGTTTATACATTCGACAACTTAGGTAAAAGGAACTTACCCCATAAAACACAAATTACCAAAGCTCACTCAAGGAGAAATAGATAAACTGGGTAACAGTATTTCTCTAATTTGTTTACTAATTTCTCTACTAAAGAAATTTAATCTTTGTTAAAACCTTTCTACAAAGAAAAATCCAGGTCCGAATGGTCTCACTACTGGATTTTATCAAATACTTAAGAAAGAAATAACACCAATTCTATAAAAACTCTTCCAGAAAACTGGAAAATAAGTAATACTTCCCAACTCATTCTCTGAAGTCAGCATTACCTTGATACCAAATACAAAGAAAATTAAAAGAAAATAAAACTGCAGACCAGTATTCCTTATAGAAAACAGATGCAAAAATTATAAATATAATTTTAGCAAATCAAATGCAACAATATACAAAAAAGATAATGCATCATGACCAAGTGGGGTTTTATACTGGAAATGCAAAAGTGTTTTATATTTGAAAATCAATTTAATTCAACATATTAACAATTAGATAAGGAAAAACTATGATAATCTCAGTAGTCACAAAAATAGCACTTGACAAAATCCAACATCTATCACTAAAAAGCTGTCAGCAAAGTAGGACTAGAAGGGCACTTCTTTAACCTGACAAAAGGCATTTATCAAAATCTTCCAGCTAATATCACACATAATGGTGAAAAAGACTGAATGCTGACTAAGATTAGGAACAAGACAAGAATGTCCAATCTTACCACTTCTATTCAAGGTTGCAATGCAGGCTCTAGCCTGAGCAATCAGGAAAGAAAAAGAAATAAAAAGCATCCTGACTGGAAATGAGTAAAACTGCCTTTATTGCAGACATGATCATCTATGTAGAAAATCTTAAAGAATTCATAAAAAAGCAACTAGAATGATTTGAGTTTAATGAGGTGGCAGGATACAAGATCAATATACCAAATTCAACTGTATTTCTGTATACTAGAAACAATCAGAAACTGAAAAAATATATATTTATATAATATTTACAGTATCATCAAAAATATGAAACACTTCAGGATAAATATGAAAAACAGTATCAGAGACCCCTAAACTATAAGCTACAAAACACTGTCGAGACCTCAATGAATGGAGAAATATATCTCCATTCATTGAGGTGGTCAGAAGACTCAATATTATTAAGATGTTAATTCTCCCCAAACTGATCTACAGTTTCAATACAATCCCAATCAAAATATAATCAAGGTACTTTGTAGAGACTGAGAGGATGCTTACAAAATTCATATGGTAATACAAAGGACCTAAGATAGGAAAAACACCTTTGAAAAAAGAATAAAGTCAGAAGGCTGTGACTACATGATGCTAAGTATTATAATGCTACAATAATCAAAACAGTGTGGTACTGGCATCAAGATAGACAACTACTTCAGTGGAACACAACAGAATGTCTACAAATAGACCTATACATTTCTGGACAACTGATTTTATTACAAAAATACAAAATAAAATAAAGAAAAGATGGTCCCATCAAAAAATGATGCTGGAAACACTGTATTTTTAATATGCAAAAAGAAAAAATGAACTTTAATCCATAACTCATACTATACTCAAATTTTATCTCAAAATAGACCATAGACCTAAATGTATAAAACTTGTGGAAGATAACAGAAGAAAGCTTTTGTGGTCTTTAGTTATGCAAAGGTTTCTTTGGTCAATAGCAAAAGCATGATCTATAAAATAACAAATGAATAAACTGAATTTCATCAAGACTAAAAACTTCGGTCCTTCAAAAGTCACTCCTAGTGAATGAAAGAAAAGCTACAGCTTACATCTAACATAGTACCTGGATCTCGAATATACAGAGAACTCTCTAAGCTTAATAATAACGAAATAACCCAATATTAAAAAAATGAGTAAAAGATGGGAACAGATACTTCACCAAGAAATACATGCAGGTGGCAAACGAGAACATGAGAAATTCTCAACACAATTAATTATCAGGGAAGTATAAATTAAAACCATGTGATTTCCCTGGCGGCACACTAGTTAAGAATTCTGCCAATGCAGGGGACACAGTTTCGATCCCTGGTCTGGGAAGATCCCACATGTCATGGAGCAACTAAGCCCGTGCACCACAACTACTGAGCCTGTACTCTAGAGCCCATGAGCCACAACTACTGAGCCTGTGTGCCACAACTACTGAAGCCTGCTTGCCCTAGGGCCCACATGCCACACTACTGAGCCTGTGTGCTGCAACTACTGAAGTCCTCAAGCCTAGGGCCCATGCTCCACAACAAGAGAAGCCACTGCAATGAGAGGGCCATGCACCACAACAAAGAGTAGCCCCCGCTCGCCACAACTAGAGAAAGGCCACACGCAGCAACAAAGACCCCCCCCCAAAAAAAACCCACAAAAAACCCAAACAAACAAAAATAAAACCATAATGATGTACCACTACACACCTTTCAGAGTGTCTAAAATTAAAGACTAACCACACAGCTAGTTTTGATGAGGATGTGGAGTAACTGCAACACTCACACACTGTTGGCAAGGTTACATAATGGTACAACCACTTTGGAAAACAGTTTGGCAATTTCTTTAAAAATTAAGCATAAACCTACCATATGATCCAGCCTTCCCACTGCCAAAAGAAATGAAAGTTTATGTCCACAGAAAGAGTTATACATGAATTTCCATAGCAGCTTGTTTTATAAGAGCCCAAAACTAGAAACAACCTAAATATCCAACAATTGATGGCTGAGAAAACAAATTGTTTCATATACATACAATGGAATACCACTCAGCAATAAAGAAAAATGATACATGCAACAACACAGATGACTCTCAGAACAATTATGCTGAATAAAAGAAGTCAGACAAAAAGAATACATACTATATGACTACATTTATGTAAAGCTCTGAGAAATGCAAACTAATCTACAGTGATAGTAAATACAGGAGGAAGAGCATGTACAGAGGGAAGAAGGGATTACAAAGGAGCATGAGTAAGCCTCTGGTGATGAAGGATAGATTCATTATCTTGATGGTAATGATAGTGTCACAGGTACATACACAAAATCAAAAAATATCAAAATTCATACTTTAAAATCTGTCAAGTTTATTGTATGTTGATTACAAAAGTTTTTTTAATAGGAAAAAAAATGATCAGACACTACACAAAAGAAGACATACAAATGGTCATTAAACAAAGAAAAGATGCTCACCATTATCTAATATCAGAAAAATGAAAATTAAAACCATAGCAGGATACATGTACAAACCCATTAGAATGGGCAAAATTAAAAAGAACTACAATATCAATTATTGGTAAGGCTCTGGAAAACTTGAAATCTCATACACCAGTCATGTAAACGTAAAATGGTACAACGCCCTTAGAAAATTATTTGGCAATTAAAATGAAATTATTAAAAAATTAAATCTAATCCTTCCAAGCAAGTTAGTCATCTACTTTCTAGGTAAAGAAAACGTATGTCTACTTAAAGAACTTTATCTGAATGCTCATAACAGCTGCAGCAATAGCCAAAAATGGAAAACAAATATCTATTAACAGATGACTATAAAAACAAAATGTGACAGATTTTGATAACAGAATATTACTCATCATTCAAAAGGAACTGACTGTTGATACAGCCAACATCAGAGATGAATTGCAAAATCATAATGCTGGGAAGAAAAAAGTCAGAAACAAAAGACTACATACTGTGTGGGACTTCATAGGTGGCGCAGTAGTTAAGAATCTGCCTGCCAATGCAGGGGACATGGGTTTGATCCCTGCCCCAGGAAGATACCACATGCCATGGTGCAACTAAGCCCATGAGCCATAGCTATTGAGCCCATGTGGCATAACTACTGAAGCCCACACACCAAGAGACTGTGCTCTACAACAAGAGAAGCCACCACAATGAGGAGCCCATGCACCACAATGAAGAGTAGCCCCCTCTTGCCGCAACCAGAGAAAGCCCATGTGCAGCAACAAAGACCCAAAGCAGACAATAAATAAATAAAGTAAATTGGAGACAGTTCAAGATGGTGGAGTAGGAGGACATGAGCTCACTCCCTCTTGCAAGAGCACCAGAATTACAACTAACTGCTGAACAATCATCAACAGAAAGACATTGGAACTCACTAAAAAAGACATCCCACATCCAGAGACAAAGGAGAAGCCACAATGAGATGGTAGGAGGGGCTCAATCACGTTAAAATCAAATCCCATAAATGCTGGGATGCTGGGTGGGTGACTCACAAACTGGAGAACGGTTATACCACAGGAGTCCACCCACTAAAGTGAGGGTTCTGAGCCCCACGTCAGGCTTCCCATCCTGGGAGTCCGGCAAAAGGAGGAGGAATCCCCAGAGAATCAGATTTTGAAAGCCAGAGGGATTTGACTGCAGGACCTCCACAAGACTGGAGGAAACAGAGACTCCACTTTTGGAGGGCAAACAAAAGATAGTGTGCTCACCAGGAGCCGGGGGAAGGAGCAGTGACCCCATAGGAGACTGAACCAGACCTACCTGCTGGTGTTGGAGGGTTGCCTGCAGAGGTGGGGGGAAGCTGTGGCTCACCGAGGGGATAGGGACACTGGTGGCAGGGGTTCTGGGAAGTGCTCATTGCCATGAGCCCTCCCAGAGTCCGCCATTAGCCCCACCAAACAGCCTGTAAGCTCCAGAGTAGCCTCAGGCCAAACAACCAACAAGGTGGGAACACAGCCCCATCCATTGGCAGACAAGCAGATTAAAGTTTTACTGAGCTCTGCCCACCAAATAGGATTAAAGCTTTAGAAAAAAACAAATATCATATACTAACACATATATGTGGAATATAGAAAAATGGTACAAATCAACCAGTTTACAAGGAAGAAATAGAGACACAGATGTAGAGAACAAACATACGGACACCAAGTGGGGAAAGCAGGGTGGGTTGGGGGGGAATGAATTGGGAGATTGGGATTGCCATATATACATTACTAATAAGGAAAAAAAATACCAAAGTATACACTCTAAATAAAAATAAATTAATTAAAGAGTACATACTGTGTGATTCCATTTATATAACATTTTAGAAAATATAAACTAATTTACAATGACAGCACATTAACAGTTGCCTAGGGCTGGAGTAGAGAGAGATGGACTACAGAGGGGCAAGGAGAAATGTTTGTGGCTGATGGAAATATCCACTATCTTGATGTGATGGTGGTTGTATGAGTGTATACCATGTTGGTTCTCAATTACTCTTCTAGAATTTTGAGCTCTGTAATATTAGCAAAAGTAGTTTACTCTGTTGATTTTTCTCAAACAGGTATCATTGGCATTTTTGAAGGCAAAATTTCTTTTTTGGGCTGTCTTGTACACTGTTAAGATACAGAGTATCCTATTTTTTCTCCGTAGCCATTATGATCCTAAAAATTCCATCATATATTTCCAAATAGGCCTAAATGTGCCAGTTCAACTGGGATAAATGAGAGCCTAATCAACTTTTAATTATCACATTTGGTACTTTCTGTAAAATGATACTGACCAAGAAATAAAGTCAGTTACAACTAGATCTATAAGATGAAAACATACAATCCAAGAGGACTCGTCCTTAAAGCAATAATTCTTTCAGCATTTTTACTTTTTACCTGAAACCCTTATCAAGTAGAATACTCAGGAAGGTCTAAATATAAAGAAATCTTCCTTATTCATGTCCCACTCTTCATCACTAATGATACTAACACCACTCAAATAAAAAAAGAAACAAAATGTTGTATAACACACACTGCTTACTTCTATAACAAAAGAAACGTAATTTCTATGAACTTTAAGATTACATATTCCCTAAGGAACAATGATTTGACTGCTCTCAAAAGAAATATGCAGTTATGTGGTGTGACATATATAAAACAGAATGAGAGAGTGGGAAAGAAAAAGCTAATGCAGGAAAAGAAATCCTCTAAAAATGAGTTCTGAATAACTTAGCACAAAATGTCATACTCAAAGAAGACAGAGATGCTTGTCATTTTGTTTCTCTTTTGTAAAGAATATAAAAAGGATGTGAGAAGTGAGCAGGGGACAACAGACAGAATTAATATTTAAAAGGGAGAGGGGGATGGAGCACAGACCAATGCTGTGGAGATTTAAAATCAGTAAGAAAATACGGTGCAAATCTATAAGCTCAGAGCAAATTTATCTGACAAATTTCTGGAATAAAATTTATGAAAGCTGATTTAAGATGAGATAGAAAGCCTTCATAATCCTATAACCATCAAAAGAAACCTGAATAAGTAGTTTAAAACCCCTCAAAATGGAAACACTAAGCCTAGATTTTATTTTAGACTAGTTCTACCAAATAGTCAAGGAATATATAATTTAAGCCTACACAAGCTTTTCCTGAGAATAAAAAATGATGAACCATTCAACGTTAGATTTTTTAACAGACTTTCATTTTAGAGCAGTTTCAGGTTTATAGCAAAATTAAGTGGAAGGCAGAGATCTCCCACATACCTCTTGTCCCCATACACACACAGCTTCCTCCACACCCCTTGTGGACTTTCCCATTACATTTTACAAGGGGCTAATATAACCTAGATACTAATATTGGAGAAAGAAAAATTGCAGGCAGATCTCATCCAGAAACAAAGAAAAAAATTCTAATAAACAAACAAACCAAGTCTAGTAACATAGAAAAAGATAATACATTGAGTAAGTTCAGTTCACCTCAGGAATGCAAGGGCATATTAAACAGAAAATCAGTTAATACTATTCACCACATTCCTAGATTAAAGGAGAACAAATATAAAATAATTTCAATTTATGTAGAAAAAATTATGATAAAAATCAAATATGTAAATAAATGATTTCTAAAAAATTTTATCCAACTAGGAATAGAAGGAAAACTTGATAAACAGTTAATGTTATCTATCAAAAATCAAGAATAAAATTAAACTCAATGTAAAAATATTAGCAGAATTCCCATTCAAATCCCAAATAGGACAAAGATGCTAGGAATAAATACAATAAATGCATACAATAGATAGGCATAAATTCAACAAAATACTTGCAAGACCTTTATAGAAGAAGATAATTGGTTTTTGTTTGTTTTTAATAAATTTATTTATTTATTTTATTGGCTGTGTTGGGTCTTTTTTGCTGTGCACGGGCTTTCTTTTTAGTTGCGGTGAGTGGGAGCTACTCTTCATTGTGGTGCGCGGGCTCCTCATTGCCGTGGCTTCTCTTGTTGCAGAGCACCGGCTCTAGGTGCGTGGGCTTCAGTAGTTGCAACAAATGGGCTCAATAGTTGTGGCTCACAGGCTCTAAAGCACAGGCTCAATAGTTGTGGCGCATGGGCTTAGTTGCTCTGAGGCACGTGGGATCTTCGTGGAGCAGGGATCAAACCCGTGTCCCCTGCATTGGCAGGCGGATTCTCAACCACTGCGCCACCTAGGAAGCCCGGCAATTGGTTTTTTACTGAGAAGTTTTTATGTCCTAAATAAATGAAGAAGTATATTATGTCCATGGACAGTAAACATAACATCCTAACACATAAGAATTTCCACCAAACATATCTATAGATTCAATGCAATACAGTCAAGGTACCAACAAGGGTTTTTGTGGAACTTGACAAGCTGATTCCAGCTTTTCACATGTAAGAAAAATGGTGCAAGTACTAAACATAAAAAAAAAAAACCTGACATATACGAATTCAAATTAAAAAACTACTTTTTATCTTAAAACATTGGTAAGAAATCAATAGGAAAGTCATAGACTGGGAGAAAATATTCACAACACATATCTGAAAAAGAAATTAAACCCAGAATGTGTAAGAATTTCCAATGACTCAATAATAAAAGGATGAATAATCTTTTCTGAAAAATGGATTAAAGGCTCGAACATAATACTTTAAAAGGGAAAATATACAAATGGCAAAATAAGCATATAAAAGTGTTCAACATTATTAGTCATTATTACTTAAAACTCACTTCAAATCCATTAGAATAGCTGGAATTCAGAGGTCTGATAACACCAGGCATTGGAAAAGATTTGCAAAAACTGATACTTCTTGCTGAAGCACACATTGTTTATGGAAATGTAAACTAAAACAACAACTGTGCAAAATCATTCAGCAGTTAAACATGTACCTATCACATAATCCTTCTATTCCACTGCTAGCTATTTACCCAAAAGAAATGAAAACATATGTCCCTTCAGAAATATGTACACAAATGGTCATGGCTGCTTTATTCTCAAAAGACAAAAACTCACTCTTAGGTATTTATCCAAGAGAGGTGAAAACACTTGTTCCACAAGGATTTATATGAGTTAAGTCCACGGCAGCTTTATTCATTAAAGCTCCAAAGTGAAAATAACCCAAACATTCTTCAACAGAATGAATTGTGGTACATTCATACAATGGAATACTAGTAAGCAACGAAAGGAAGAAAGGGCTAATACCTGCAACAATGTGGATAAATCTCAAAAACATTATACTGAGCAAAAGAAGCCAGATACAAAAAGAGTACATATTATATGATTCCACTTATATGACATTCTAGAACTAATCTATTGTAAATGAAATTAGAACACTGGTTGACTCTGGAGGGTGGGAGCAGGGACTGACTACAAAGAAGTACAAGAAAATTTTTTAAACGAATGAGGTGTGGGTTACCCAAGTGAATGTGTTTGCTACAACTTACTGAATTCTATACATATAAGATATATATATTTGACTGCATGAAAACTGCACCTCAAGAGAAATTGACCTTATATTTTTTAAAAAATCACATAACAATAGTCTGGATCTAAACTAAAAATTATATTATCAAAATAAATGAAACTGAGAGGGGTAGACATCACTAAACTCTTTTGACCTATTACTATCACTAATTATACTAAGAAATTTCATAATATTAAATCATATTTGTATTCCTGGAATAAGCCACATTAAACTCCTGGCTTATTTTTTTAACTTAATGCTGAATTTGATGATAAAGTTCTATTTATACTTTTTACATTAATTTTTTATAAACTCAAGAACATTATTTTAAGAATTATTTCATGCATATCATACAATAGTGAACAAATAATTATGCTAATGTTATTAAGAACACATTCACTGAAAGAGAAAAAATACATGAATAAACTAACCTTATATAAAAATTCTGTATATTTAATTTTATTTTAAAAAATTAATATGAACTCATGGTTTAGTATACCATACTTCATTGATCCTAAGATGCATATTTTTTTGGATTCAAGCGGAGATCTACTCTAACATGCACATTTTTGTATCCTATGTTAACATATCTGTAATGAGGATGCACCTTGCATTAGATGGTGTCTTCAAATAAATAGGAAGTATTTTTTTTCCTTCTTACTAGTACATAAAATTACAATTGGCCATGTCTTAGATTCAATGAAGCATAGTATGTTTTCGAACTAAAGCAATGACATCCCTAGTAACACTACCAACACCATATTTTGATTTTTAAATATCATTTCTGACTAAAAGGAGCCACGGTTATTTGGATAAGTGGCAATTCCAGGGTCTAGGACAAAAATTTTCAATAGACTGGGACAGAATGTAAAGAATCATTTTAAAACTAATGGAGTCATGCACAGATGTAGAGAACAAACATATGGACAACCAAGTGGGGAAAGCAGGGAGGGTTGCAGGGGAATGAACTGGGAGATTGGGATACCAAATAGTACACTCAAAATATATGCAGTTTATTGTATGTTAACTGTATCTCAATAAAAGTTCTTAAAAAAAAAAAACTAATGGAGTCATGTGTAAAGGACACAAGAGCCAATCTGAAGAGTTTCCTAATGATCAAACTTGCTACCATGTGAGCCACAAAAAACAAGAAAGTAACAACTGTAAACTGATTGAAACACGCTGAATAAAAACTCCATGAATCATGGTGATAACTCAAAAAGGAGAAAGCAAAAAGCAAAAGCACAATAATTGACTACTGCTGGAGGGGGCTATTATATTAACTCCTCATTTTAAAAACTGGTTCTACAATGGAGGTTTCATGAAAAGCATCCAATGTCTACAGGTATTTGATATGTATATCAGAATATAGGCTCTCCATGCATAGCAACTTAGCTGGACTTAGAGTTGACTAGGACATCTGAGAAACAGTGATAAAAGATTTGTACAAGAAATGTTCACACATTTCTATCTGCCACTATGACTATTTCTGTTCCAAGAACATATCCAAAGTTCAAAATATTCAAGTGAAAAAAAGAATAGGTTGAAGAGAAGTGGGGAGTGAAACAGGAAGAGAGAAGGCAAGGCAAATGTCAACTTCCACTTAGAATCTACTTCCTTTTAATTAATATCAATTACCATCAAAACATGCATCATCAAAAGACTAAAATGGTTCTAAATAATGCTTTTATATTGGTACATAACGTCTTCAGTTTAGAGACCTAAAATGTCACTGGATCTTTACTCATTCAATATTTACATAATCAATGCACAGGTGGAAGCTAAATTTCAGTTTCTGATGGTCAGTTTAACCTTTAAATAGCCTGATTAAACTCTGTCTTCATTCTTAAAATCCCAAATGAGCAAACAAAACACAATACAATATATACTATAGCATAGGTCTTCTGTGAATAGCTGGGATCTTCAACTGCTTCAGCTGCAATACAAGCCATTGAGCCTTGGCCAATATAAACCAATTTGAATAATCAATATGACAACCTTATTTTTCTAATGCAAACAGGATTGCTACAGTAAGGTGTCTCACTGCCACATCACAGTCATGGCCTCTTTTAACCCCTAATTAGATTGAGGCGATTATCCCTGCTCTTCCTTACAAGTGTACAGCTTGGATAAGGGATGACAAAAGCTATCTGCCACTTATTCAGCCTTTGCAGACAGCAGGTTATCCAGGGAGATAGAGAATAAAATCAACAAACAATTGTTATTCATATCATCATCTAAAGTGTTAAGATAGTCACAGTTTCCATACATGCAGAGTGAATATAGCCCAGAGCATGAGGTAATGGCAGACTGCTTAAGAACATCAGGGTTACACAGATGGAAATTCATGGTGATGTTGGGGAATTATGTCTAAATCAAACTTACGTGCAGAAAAAGAAATGATCAGGGATTTGTCTTTTGTATATACCAAGATTTCATTATGTTTCTCTTCATGAATTCTTTGAAGCTAAATTTTAATACTGATTTTTCTAAACACATAGCATTTATTATGAACAGAATGCCAAAATTAATGGTTTACAGAAACTTAAATGCTTTAAGATTCAATTAAAATACTCAAATATAAAATAGGAAACCTTTTACTTTTCACTACGATACTACACTAGTTCTTGTATGAAATTTAGATAATCAAGAATTATTTCACTAACTCCATGGATTCCAAATGTTTTTCTTAACTCTTATAATAGTCAGTTTCTCAAATCTTGATCATTACTTCAGATCCATTATTAACAAAATAACTCTGGTCACTATAAAACAATCAAAGGTAGTTGCAAAGACACCAATATGACAGCTACCTAGTAAGTTTTAACAAAGCTAAACTGAGAACAATATAGAAGCCTGGACCCACTGATAAGAAAAAACTTTGGTGGGAGTATCTGGGTATACTCTGAAGATGATAAAGTCATAGTGGAAGTGATAAAAAAAGGAAATGTTGAAAAGGATTTTATATCTTTTCCTTTTCACTTGCAAGGGTCAGTAGGTGTTTCTTCCTAAGGTCATAATCACTTTGCTGGAAGAAAAAGAATGAGAAGGCCACCAACTTTTCTACTGAATTCTGTTTCTGTTTTTTATTATGAACATGGTTGCCTTTAAAGCAGCCAAGTATATTTTCTTCTAATAACCAAGGTCACAGCTCAAAACTTCATGCAACACCACTCCAAGAACAACTAAAGCATTTTAAATATCTCCATTGCCAGGAAAAATTTGCCACATAAGATTAATTTTTTGTAAAGAGCCATAAGTCACTGAACACAGCTTCTCATGTAGAGTGTTGATTACTGAGTTATCAGTGGATCATTTAACCAAGCTGTATCATGATAGTTTAATTTAGTGATTGTCAACCTGTCTGAGCCATATAAAATTATCTAGAGTGCATGCCTTATTCTCCTAACATAGCTGAAACATGACTTCATTCTTAAAGTTGAATACTAACTCAGGATGCTGCATAGGCCTTTAAATGTGAGTCATAATTCACTTTTAAATATGCCTGCAGAGCACCATCCTTGGACACAGAAACCCAAGGCTTCCATATACATTTTTTTTACAGAAGGTTTGGAGTCAACAATTTCATTTTAAACTGATTTTAAGTAACATGCTTTTCTTATATCCCAGATAATATGTATTTCTGCAAAATGGTATTGATAAGAAAAAAAGAAATGTTATCAAAAGATATCAGAATACAAGATATGAGAAAATGTATTAACCTTTGTGTACTTAAACTGAATGTTAAGATCTGAATCAATTATGATTTTATTTCTTTAATCCATTTCTGGTCTTTAAAATATATACATTATATATATTTATGTATATACATTATATATATATCTCTATATACATAAACATGTATGCATACCTTCCAGAAGTAAACATAAGTCATACACATCTACTGTAGATTTTAGACTAAAAATATCTTAAGAATTTAGTAAAACATATGCTGGTAAAATTGCATAAAGCCAAACTACAGTAAACAAAAACATATAGACAGTTGTTCTTATTTTCTATTCATATGGAAGTTAACCATCAGTGCCAAAATCCAAAAACATTAAAAGGGAAAGAAAGTAACAACAAATAACATTTTAGCCAATGGGCAAAGAATCTCACTACTATGGTCCTATTTTAATCCTTATTTTACTATTTTTCAGTTTTCTTTGTTCTTTCACTCAGATGTGCTTGAAAAGTTATTAGCAATTTTTTATTAAAAGTACAATAAATTATTAGACCCTTGAATAACTTGAGAAATGCAAAGCAAAATATTAAATTATAACATATAAAACTACTGTTTTTCAAAATCTTCACAGCCCAACTTAATATTAAAAAAAAATCCAATATTGTCAGCATATTGCAATAATATTCTCAGTCAAAAGAAGTAACTCATTATTGGGGTTTTTTTGCTTTGATTAAAAGCAATGCAGCATACTGTAAATTTAAAACCATAAAAGTTGAGGTCAATAAATGAAAGGTCCATGGACCTCAGCCAATTCTGGATTTTTAACCAAAGAGTGGCATGACAGCCGCAGGTTAGTTGCACATGTGACTAGAGAACAAGAAAGTGCAAGTAATTTATTCAGGATATGGGCCTTAGTAATTTTGAAGCCATTTTTATACAAAGACTAATAACTAGTTATCCATCTCCACTACTGACAAAGAAGAAATAGGATAGAAGAAGAAATAGGATAGCAGATTTAGGTCAATTACAAGAAAGCATTTTTAGAGTGTGCCTGCTAAGTACTCAGATAGGTTCCTAAAGGAGGTTGGAATTCTCTATGTCAAGGACTTTAAAAGAATACATTCTAATCTTTCAGGAATGGTTTCCCTGTAAGCAGGGAAAAGGACTTGTGACAGTCCTTCTCACCTTAAAATTCTTCTTGAAACCATGTATTTATGTAATATCATGCTTTTGTATTTATGTTTCATTCATAATTTAAAATTTATCTAAGAGGAGTCCACAAATAATGGAGTATTCCAAATCTGATATGGAAGAGGGCTAGAAACAATGGGGGGTAACATATACAGGGCTCAGCAATGCATGAAAAGGAGAATAAAGTATTAAAACTCTTAAAAGAACTAAAAAATATTAAAATTCTGTGTCAGTAACTCTTTAGATAAGTTATATCATCTAACAAGACAGTCTACACACAATTTATGAAGAATTTCAAACAAATCAAGTAGAAATAAAGCTCCCTAAAACTGGTATAAATAGAATGATACAAATCTATTTTATTTAATTTATTTACTTAATTTCCTCAACGATATTAAACTAACAAGCCCATTTTATTTTGCTTTGTTCCTCATGGGAATAGGTAATATACACAGAGAAAATACACCAAATAATTTATTCAGACAAGAATGTGGACCTTAGAAATTGTACCACTGTAAAAGTTCTGTTTATTTGTATTGCCAAGTCAAATTTTGATTGGATAATAACCAAATAATCAAAGTTAACATCACAAATAATGGAACAGACCAACATCTTGTGATTTCTGATATGATATGCTGAGAAGGACACAATATCACTTCTGTGGTATTTCTGGCCAAAAGTTTTTTTTTTTTAAGTGCACAATCTGAATTTGATCATGAGGAAACATTAAGCAAACCCAAATTGAGGGACATTCTATAAAACAACGGGCCTGTATAGCTTTACAAATATCAAGGTCATGAAAGAAAAAGAAAAGCTGAGAAACCGTTCCACATAAAAAGGGACACAACAACCAGCTACAATACATGACCTTGGATTGGATCCTAGATGGAGGGGATGGCTGATGATGTATAAATATGAGGGTGTATGACATAATTGGGAATATGGACTGTTGATTAGATAATAACATTGTATCAATGTTAAATTTTGATTACTATATTGTGACTATGTAAAAAAATTTCTTATGAAAATATTTAGGCATAAAGGGACTGATGCCTGCCACTTACTCTCAAATAATTCAAAAACAAAAGCGTGTGTGTATGTTCAGAGAAAGAATTTGATAACAGCAAATGGGGCAAAAGGTAAACAATTGGTGAATCTGGATAAAGGGTATGTGATATAGGGTACATGAGAATTCTTTTTACTCTTCTTGTAACTTACTTTTAAATTTAAAACTGTATCAAATAAAAAGCTGCAGAAAAATCTTGATTGGGCATATTAATTCCTACACAGTACTTTCAGTTCCCCCAGGAACTTACCTCCTTCAAATGTGACAGCATAGAAAAAACTCACATATACTACACAAGGAAGAGTTATCCTTAAATAAAGTGTGTACACACTCTTTAAAATATATATTTATACTCTTTAATATATATTAAATAATATAATCCTAAAACATTATTTACTATATTTGCAAATATGAACTTTATAAAACTGTATTAGAAAGCACAACAAGCTTAATAACCATGGTAGATTTGGGTATTTTTAGTCTTAAACTGCTTTCATCTAATTTGACAAATCATAATCACCTGGTGTTTTCAGGCATCCCATTCCTCAGGTGATGCCAAACTCAATAATTTTTTCAGGGATTTTATCGATGATAATACCAGAATTGAGAAACCATGGTGGAAAAATTATGGTGTAAAAAGACGGTTCCCACACACACACCATTAACTTCAATATATAAGAAGCTAAAAGCCATCCAGATTCAAGGTATACAGCTCTTAATGGTTTACTACTTCATATAAATAAAGCTCTAAAAGTCATACTAGCCTCTTGGGATAACTGATCAATCAACAAATGTCTGAAGATGTCTATTCTTTGTTACAATACAAAAATAAGAGGGCCTGAAACTGCTTCACTGAAGCACTAGATGTCTTACTTCCTGGGTGCTCGGCCAACCTTTCATCAGATCTGTCAGTATCCATCGCTTTTTCGAATCATCAAAAAATACCAGTTAAATTTTCCTATGGAAAGGGTATTATGTTCAGAAATGACAAAGTAAATTTTGGCATCCACCAAAATAAGAAGCATCATACTATACTATACTATACTTGTAATTCTAATCATTTCGTTGATTCAATCAATAAATATTTGGCTAGAATAATATTATTTTTGGTATATAAAAAGTGAGCACTTACTCACTGCTAGTGGTGGGAGGTGAAGGGTAGATTCATACTACAGCCCCAGGATGCAAAATGATAATGTGCATTAACCTCAAAAAAACTCATACCCTTTGACACAGCAAGTTCACTTCTAGGAACTTACAAAATACTGTTGACCCTTCAATAACATAGGTTTGAACTACACAGGTCAACTTATACATGGATTTTTTTCAACAGTAAATAGTACAGTACTACATGCTCTACAGTTGATTGAATCTGTGGATGTGGAAATGTGGCTATGGAGGAACCAGGTTGTATGAAGTATTGACCATAGGTTATATGCAGATTTTTGACTGCAAGGAAGGTCGGCACCCCTAACCGCCTCACTGTTCAAGGATCAACTGTATAAGCAATATATATAAAGAAGATACATATATACAAGAATATATATACATAAATTTACATAAATACATGTATGTATATACACATATGTATAAGAATATTCATATACAAGAATCCCCATAGTTTCAATTATAAATTAAAATATCTTAAATGTCCATGGACACAGGGATTGTTAAATAGGTTACTTCAAATTTATACAATGCAAAGTATGCTATTCCTAAAAATGAGGACATAATAGATCAGTACAGTAGTACATCTATTTAACTTTTAAATAAACTAGGAAATATATACATATACGCTAAAGTGCAATCAAGAGGGTTTGCATCCCATTTGGGAGACCACTATTCTATATAACAGGCTTTGGCAGTCTGGGCCAGGAGATGGCAAACTACTGTCCTTTAGGCTAAATTGGCCCCACTGCTTGTTTTTGTAAATAAAGTTGGAACAAAGACACACTTATTCACTTATATATTGTCTATGGCTGCTTTCACACTACAACAGCAGAGTTGAATAGTTCTAACAGAGACTATAAGCATACAAAGCTGAAAATGTTTACTATACAGACCTTTACAGAAAAAAAGTTCCTGACTCCAGTCCAGAAAGCTAGCTCACATTTTTCTCCAATGTTTTCCAAACAACCTTTCAATTTATTGACTGTTATGATATAATCATATAGACTAGTGGTTTTCAAACTACCTCTGCGTATGTGGCAGGACAGTAAAAGGATCCCAGTCTATCCACTCACCCAACCAAACAAGGAAGGGAAGAGAAATGGAGCAAGGAAGGGAGAAAGAAAGGGAAGAATGGGAAGGAAAGAAGGAAGACAGGGAGAAAAGAAGGGATAAGAAAAGTCTGAAAGTCACTCATCTATTTTAGGGGTTAAGGGAAATTGGGAGGACAAGGAGGCCCCTGTTTAGTAACTGAGTTTATATTCAGGAAAGAAATGAAACATTTCTAACATAAAAAGATGAAAATGGCAATTAATGGTGTGCTAGTTACTAAACTACTGTCTTAGCCATAACCCTACTAAGATACTAAATCCTTACAATCCCAGCCTCTTCTCTTTGTTTCCCTAGAAGTGATACCTGATTCTTGCTTTTACTATCTCTTGTTATCTTCTCAGTGTCTCCTTCTGCACCACCATCCCATACCTATTTAACCAATTCCCCGTAAGAAATTCTCTCTATTAAGATAGCTAGTGTGGTTTCACCTTCCTGACCGGTCCCTGACTGATACAATGGTATCAGGTAGTCCTTGTTTTTAAATGGAATTAACATTGTCTTTAGGTGCTATTTTCAGGATTTAATTTTAGTTTATGTAAAAAATATTTTTAATGGTTCTCATAGGTTTACATACAATTGGGTCCCCTTGGAAGTTTTATTCTGTTAGGTATAAGATTTTTTCCCAAAAATTCCTGTGGTTAAATCTGTGAGAAAGCCCCAACAAGTCACTAATGTGTCTGTGATACTTTTACTTTCATCTGTCCTTTTATCATTTTACTGTCTAAGCTAAAAAGGATGCAAATCTTCCTTTTAAATAAGAAAAGCAAACCCTTTACTTCTGGGCAGCCAGTGAAAGGTGGGGGAGTGGACTTAGGCAGCAAGTTTAACAAGGTATCCAGTAATTAATAGAAACTTAAAATCCTGGAAAAATGCCCCACTTTTACTAATTAAATATATCTATTTATATATAATATACAGCCACAGTGGGGGGATAAAAAAAATCTCAAGTATAAGACATGTAACTACCTTCAATAAGATAAGAGTTATTTATACAACTATGTAACTATTAACATGTCAAAATCTCACCTTGTTGACTATCTTGGGAAGATACATTTAACATCCAGTAGCCTCAGTTTACTCACTTGTAAAGAAATAGGCTGGACTAGTCTCTGTTGCTATATACCTACCATGACAATCTATAAAACTTTACTGAGGCATAGGGAGCTTGACATCATTATCAAGAGAGACAAAAGACTGGTTTTGTAAGGGGAAGAAGTAAAGAGGTAGAAAAAAAGAATATCAAGATTGGTGGTTTAAGAAAACATAACTTGAAAGAGATTCAAATACATCAATGTTAGGGAACTCTTTATTTTCCTTCTCTAAGTCAAAGAAAAGAAAAAAATATATCATGGGCAAATTATCTGGCTAAAAAAATTATGTTTATTTCTATTATCACAGTCTTTGAAGACATTTACTAAATCAGAAAGGATACTTCCTAAATTTTCTTCAAGATAGAAAACATGTCTTTTGTTGTCTTCCAATTATAAAAACTAAGTTTTGATACTCTTCTCTCAAACTAAAATATCTGATCACCTGCCGTACAGGGGACCACATGCTTTCACAGCTTGTTTATAGAAATAATTATATTTAAAGTACTAGTTAAAGGTTCATAGGATAGGTTAGATCATTTACCATTTAGTAGTACCATGTACCACTTACTTAGCACAACTCATACTTTGGGATGCAAGAGCAATTTGGTGGAAAATAGTATCAAATTTTCAAATCAATTAGAGTTACTCCAACGTAGACTAGGGGGAAAATACTCCAATTTTGATTATTTGCTTTATATCTCACCAGCATTGCTATAGTAGCCTTGATAATTTCCTTCTAAACTTTAAAATTCACCACATATATACAGAAGAAATGAGAAAGGTTTTAATTTTAGAATACAGATTTAACCATCTACTCTTTAAAACAAATACTATTATTTCAAAAATGAAAACATCAGGCTTTTAGTACTCAAGAGCTATCATTATTATAAAAATCAATTCGTAGAAGTCTGTCCAGCATAATCTTGTTAATGCAGTACAACGTATCTTGTTTTAAGTGCATAGATGAAAGTATAGAAGCACAAAATAAAATGCATGTAAATGCTAACAGGGGCTAACAGGGGCTAATTCTGAGGAACAAGATGAGGGGAATATGGAGCAGAGAGGATCACTTAATGTATTCTAAGTTCAAAAAAATTTTTTACAAAGCGTATGCCTATATAATTTTTAATTAAAAAATTTTTATTTAAAAAATGAAAGTTACAGCTATCCCACTGATGAAACCTGAGCTTTAAATTCAAAGAACATATTTAATCATTTAATTCATTTATGGATAAATCTTACTTCAGCACCTTTTAAGTATCAAGCACTGTTTGTAAGCTCTGGGAATATAACAGTGATCAAGGACCCATCCTTTTGAAGCATATATTCTGGTGGGAGTACTAGCAAGATTACAGTCTGGATATATAAATCAGGTATAAAGTAATGGGGTGGGGAAACAGTTAATTTATATTAGGTATGCAGGAAAGGCCTCTTTAAAAAGATTATGCTTGAACTAAGGACCTAAACATTGAGAATGAGAAGCTAAGATCCTGGAGGAAGCATTCCAGGCAGAGGCAACAGCAATTGCAAAGATCAAGAGGATGGAAAGAACAGTGTGGCTAGAACATAATGAATGGCTGGAGATAAGCAGAAGTACAAGAGCCTCTGGGACTTTGATACCAAGGTAAGGAATTCAGTAAGAAGTCACTGAAGGGCTTTAAGCAGAGATGTGGCATAACATGACAAATTTTAAGAGATCCCTCTGGTTGCTGTGTGGATAAAGGTTTGTAGGGAGGGCAAGAGTGAAGGTAAGAAGACCAATTAGGAAGCTATATACCTCAGCTGGAAGATAATGGTGGCTTGTTTGTATCAGTAGAGATACCACCCCATTCGGATATCAATGGAAATAAATAAAAGTGAAAAAGTTATATTTTGAACTTAATTTTTGATGTGTGGAAATGTCCTTTTTTTCTCTTGTTCTATATGTGCCTACATAATATCCCCAATTTTGCCTCTTAGCCCACAAAGCCTACAATATTAACTAGCTAGCCTTTTAAACCCTGACTGAGAAAGTATGTAAAAATTGGAAAATGACAGACTCAGATAGAAGCGTTGAGCTACTTCAACATTTGGGGAAGAAGGAGCCAGCAAAGGAGTGGCCATTGAGACAGAACTGTAGCAGATCAAGAGAGGAAGGTATTTCAAGAAGGAGGAGGAAGAAGGGGACCCAAGAGAAGAAGATTAAAGGTGGAGTGATAAACTGTGCTGAATACTGCTGAGAAAACCTGTAAGATGACAAAAGAGAGGTGTCTACTGAATTTGGCAAAATAGAAGTCACTTGACAAAAGCAGATGATTTGACAAGAGCTGTTTCAGTGCAGAGGTAAAAACAGAAACTCAAATGTGTTGAAAAGTGAATAGGAGATGAAGAAGTAGAAAAAAATAAATAAAACCAACTGACATTCTGCTGAAATGCGAAGCAGAGAAATGGCATACAGCTGTAAGAGATGAGAGGTGTATAGAGGGTAAAGATTTTTTTGTTTTATTTTGTTTTAGTTTGGTTTTGTAAAATGCTAGTAAGAATTACCCAGCAGAGGGAGGAAATGATCCCTGGAAAGAGTACAATTAGAAGAGGTAATGGGATTCAGAGCACAAATGATAAAAACAAGGACACTTCTTCCATTTTCATAGGAAAAAACGAAACTTATTTGGGTAAGAGGGGAAGTAAAGACACAAACATGATGGATAATGAACTCGTGTTTGATGGTCTCAATAAGGTCAAACATTTTTATAGGGGATACTAGAGTAAACGACTTGGAAATGTGGGAGACGGCAGACAGAGAAAGGAGTATATGCTAAGAAGACTTGATTGGGTTTACAGCTGGTGATGATGACAAGCTTGTTAACTTTTTAAGAGGTGACCATAGGAGTAGGCAGCTTAGAAAGGGAAGGCTATATGAGTGACAAATAATGTTATCATTATTAGCAAATGCTTGGGTATTTCTCCACAAATATCTGTTGGTCAGAATGTTTTACACAATGTACACAGTACACTGCATGTAAATGAAAATATAACTGCTCTTAAAATGTCAAATTTAGAATGTCCCTCTTAATATTATTTCTTATTAATCTAAACAGATACCCAAAACTTCTCAGTTCAATGAAATAGCAATGAAGCTTTTAGAACTTCCATGGAGACATTAGGTAATATAATAACAGGTTTTCAAAGCTATTTGTATACAGCATTTCTAAAAGACCGTACATTGCAAATGGTTGGAAGTAAAAGATGAATATATTAGATTCATTATGCCAACAATCTACTTTTTCATATGTTTGAATCTATATCTAATAAAAAGTTTACAGAAAAATAAAGTATTGAGAATGTAGACTGACAACCACAGTCCTCAGAATCTATATTTTTGATGAAAAGTAGGCTTCCCTATTTTGAAGGACTGGCATGTTGAGCTCTACAAAATTGCCTGAGGCAAAGTGATAAGCATAGGGAAGGCATCTACTTTATGAAACCTTTGTCGTAGAATAGACCCTATGAATCTTTCAAAACAAAGGAGTTTAAGTTTGCTGTTCAGAACAATACATTGAACATAAAAGATTACTAATGACTTATGAACTCCTAATGTAGCATGAATCATGCCAGCAACACTAGGATATTCATTTCAACAAATAGCCTATTTTATTTTATAAACTTCACCAGGATATTATCAACAGCAGTATTAGAAAATGGAAAGCTAATGAAATTAGGAGGCGGCACCGGCATACTGCACACTGTGTTTCTCATCACTCTAATGCAGAATCTAATGGATGAGAGATTCATCTTTTAACTTAGAAAAAAAAAAAAAAAAGCCTGTAAACCTAGAAAAATAGACTGCCATTTGACAAAGTTATTAGAGAATATTTTGCTACCTAAATTCAATAAACTGCATTAGAGGAACCAATTTCTTTTATAAGAAAAAAGAGCATACTTTCTTCTTGTCTTTTATTATAATTCAAAAGCCTGATTATCTTAACAGTTTCTTGTTTTCCGTTAACGATATCTGAAAGTAGAAGATGACTGAAAGATTAGAGGACTATATTCTCTTTCTATAAAGATGTTTTCCTGACTCTGTAATAGTCAGAGAATATTATAAATATTGGATAATATCAAATTTACAGAAATCAACACTTTTCACAAACACTGGGTTGTCTACCTGTGAAATATAGCTTTTAATATCTAACCTTGATTTTATTTGATATCATGGTCAAATATTTTTCTGAAAAGTAAATGGTTATTAGCGATTTCTACTATAGTTCCATAACAGCAAAGACAGAATCTATGTTTAGGTGATTACTGTATGTTTTGATTCAGTTATCTGCAGGGTGTCTGCATGGTACTCTAACTATTTAAAGCCAGCAAAAAAGATTACAGCTCACACTAACTGGATTTTCACAGCTCCCTATCATTCGGCTTGAATTCCTCATGGGCAGATTAAAAGGGCTAAGGCAAACAATAGACTTTTTACAAGGTGGTTACTGAAAAAGAAAAAAAAAGAGAGAAGAAAGGAAAAGAAAGAAGTATCTTTTTCTTTTATGGTCAAAACAACAAAATTATTTAAGGAAGCAGCCACATAAAAACAAAGTTAGATGTATATAGAGGTAAAACTCTGTGTTGCCATATAATAAATTCAAATCAAGAAATTAATGGGATCTGAAAGAACTGTAGTTTTCATTCTAAAATCTGTAACAGATTATATGACGTCAGAGTTCAAAGACGGCTAGGTATGGTAACAGGAAAACAGAATTGGAAGGACCTTGATCAAGTTAAATATTGGAAGGACCTTGATCAATGTAACTATTATAGTATGGATAAACAGACTGAGGCCCAAAAAACTCACATGGCATTTCCAAGTCAACTATTGGCAGGTTATCAAAGTAACCATATAAGTGTTTCATGTTCTTTTCCATTTTGACTTAATCACCTTCTCGTTTGCTACTAGTTTTCCACCTTCAGTCACTTCAAAGGTAAAGACTTTCCAATCTATGATTAGCTCTGCTGGGTGAACCCTGTATACAAAGCCTTCCTTAGGTATTATCTCTTCTAATCCTCATCCAGTTCCAGGAAGTAGTTATGTTTATCACAGCCATTTTACAGATAAAGAAACCAAGGTTTAAAGAGATTAAGTGACTTGCCCAAGATCATATAGCTAAGTAAATGGAAGAGCTGGGTTTAAAATCAGGTCAACAATCAGGTATGAGCTATTAAGTACTAGGCTACATCTAGCTTCTCTATTAGCTTCTTTTCTTCAATTTCATGGATAAGCCCCATTGGTTTACATTCTTGCTTCCACTCACCATTCATTCACACAACTCATCGAAACTCCACCATTAGTGTCTCCACACCATTGGTTAGTATTAAATAACTGGTTAGAACCCAAGTCTTAAGTAAGATCAAGATCCTATTAAGTAGCATTCTCTCCTTCTCTACTGCCACTACCTTAACTAAGGCTTTGTCACCACTCTCTAAACATTACTTACTACAAGACTCCTCAATGGTCTCTTGGTCTTTAAGCCAATCTCCTTAGTGCTACTTCTCTGATTTAAAATCCTGCAAGTCAAAACTCCTCTAGCACCTCCTCTTACATCCCCTTCTTACATTTTTCTTAAGCCAGGATGAACTAAAGACACCAAAAGGAAAAATGAATTTTAAAATATATATTTGTATTTGCTTATAATTTTCCTTAAAGAAACTCTGGAAGGATATATAATAAACTAAAAAATGTAATGGCTGGATTTTGGGGAAAGTAGGAGGAAAGGAATTAGGTGGATGGGAGACAAAGTGGAATAGAGACTCTTTACTGTATGTATACCTTTATATAATGTCCAATTTTGAACTATATAAGTATATTACCTATTCAGAAAGGGAGATGAAAGGAGAGGGGAAAAGAAGGGAGAGAAATAAAAAGAAAAAAGAACAAACAAAACTCAGTGTCACCCTCTTCTTTCCAGAATGCACCTTCTGCATATTCTGTCTGCCAATAAAATAGAAATTTCACCCAGGGGGAATAAAAATGGTTCCCCAAACACACTATGATCTCTCTTGCCTCAATCTTTTGTTTTTCCCTCATCTATTTCCTCTTCCATGTTCTTCCAGATGGCTCAGGTATCAACACTGAAAATCTTCCTTGACTGGGCTCATTTTGAGTTGTGTCCCTCATATTTTGCCCTAGTTTAGTGGGAATCTCTCTGTCAGAGCACTCACACTACATTGTTATCATCCATTAATGTGTCTGACTTCCAAACTATATGGAAGTTTATTGAGATCAAAGACCATGCCATCCCTTTTTGCAATATCAGTAACTATAATAGTGCCAGACACATTTTAACAGCATCCATAGTGATCCACAGCACAATGCATTTATTTTTGCTATGGCCTTTGGGTCAGGTCCAGAAATCATCATGATTTAATTTTGCCATATGGGAGATACTGCATTGGTCACTAGAGCCTCCCCTTTATATAGGTCATTATAGTTTTCAAATTTCAAGTAAAATACCTAAAGAGTAAAGATAAAAAGGAAAACCCAGTACTCCAGGCTAGAATTCTCCTGAGTTCTGCACCTACATATCCTACTGGTTATTTTATCTGTCCTCTTGAATGTTCCAAAGGTTTCTCACACTCACTATGCTCAAAGCAAATCTATGATCTTCCCCCTCATACCATGGTCTCTTCCAGTATAACCCTTTGTCAGTAAAAATGTAACACCATCATTTCACTGAGAAAACTGGTTATCCTTAACATCTTCATTTCTTTTACCAAATCAAATCTATCATTAAATACATAAATACGTCTCAAATTCATCAACTTCTATCTCCAACACCAAATCCCTGATCCAAGCTACTAATACACCTCTCCTAGACCACTGTGCTATTATCTGGTTTCTTTGCATCCTCTTACCCTCTGCAATCTGTTTTCCACACTGCAGCTGGAGTGATCTTTTCAAAGCACTAATCTGATCACATTACTCATCAGATTAAAACACTTCAAAGGCATCCTGTTACTCTTGAGATAGAGACCAAAATCCTTAACCAAGTTTACAACGCTCTGCAGAGTCTAGCCCCTATCTCATTCTCTGGCCCCATCTCATACTGTGCTCCCTCTCCTCTCCATTCTAGCTACTCTGATCATATTTGATAAACAAGTGATAGAAGGGAGGAAGGGCATCTGTTAGGTGATTATACCTACACTATATTCAGTCACCAATGTCCTTGCACAAGAAGGTAAAGACTTCATATCAAGGTAATTAATTTAATGTGAGGAGCCTGATCATTATAATTTAAGGGTTATTCTAAGACACCTCACCTTCCCCTTCAATTTCAGGACATTATACTCTTCTTCATTCAAAACTGGTGAGCTGATCTTCCACCACAAAAAGAGACTCTGGAGGCCATTTACTCTATCCCTCTCATGTTAGAGCTAAAGAATATAAACCCAGAGATGTTAGTAAGTGACCAGCTCAAACTCACATGCAACTTAGTAGAAAAGAACTAGAACCCAAACATACTAGTCTAATGTTGTATCTACTATATCTACCCTGGTAACACATCATGGATTGAGGGAGTGTGGGGGGTTGGACAGGATACAGTGCTCATTACTAATTTACAATCTAGTAACCTTATAGGTACATACAAGTTTGTGTGATCACACATTCTAATTCTGGGTTGAGAAAATGTGGTAACCATAATTACACTTCCAAAGGGCCATATAAAAATTATATACATAGTAACTGCACAGTTCTCATCTATAAGATGAATTATTTGAAATCAATTTCTTAGACATCATCCAAAGTGGAAACCCAAGGGAAATTTTTTAAACTTAATTGCTTCATGGATGTGAGAAACCTCTGGGGAGGGGTCATGAGATTAGTTTTGGATATGTTGGACTTGAGGTCCTAGAAATATCTAACAGGTAGTTGTACATATGTATGTAAAGTTCAAGAACAGTTCCAACCTACTGAAGACTTGGATAATAGGTTCACAGACAGGAAGACTATGAGCCAGATGCCAGTCTTCAGTGAAAAATGAGTAATGACTAGGAAAGATATGGCAGCCAAAGGAAGGAAAAGAAAGTTATATGATGAATGACACACACCTCAGAGGAATATATTTTAATTTACTCTATTTAAAATAAAGGGTGGGAGAACAATCATATGGAAGGGAGAATGGAAACTAAGAAAGATAACAAATTCACCTCCTGACACTAAGGTATAGAGGAAGTAAGAAGATAGGATGGATATTCAGATTTTAGTAATAGCAGACTAAGTAAATCCAGATCAATTCTTTCTCTAAAAACTACTACAATGACAAGGAAATTTATTTTAAAATATTTATGGTTTGTTTGATGGCATCTAAGAGTTAGCAATTCAATTGCTAAAACTAGATTATTACCCCAGATTGCCCTCAGAGGCAACAGAAATGGACCCATTGGGACTACACACAATGAAGTCATAGACTATAAAATAACTGAAGTTAGTAAGTTATAAAAACACCAATTAAAAGAGAGTTATTGTCAGCATGGATTTTAAAAATCCATCTATAAGCAAGAAACTCATTTCAAATATAATGATGCAGGCATGTTAAAAATTTTTAAAAGATGGAAAAGATATATCATGCAAACACTTGTAAAAGTTACCTATTGTAGCTATATTAATATCAGACAGTGTGTACTGTGTAGAAATAAAATAGCCAAGAACAAAGACAGGCATTATATAGTGAAAAAAGACACAACAATCTTAAATGTACATACACCTAACAAAAGGACAAAACAAAAACACAATGCAAAAGCTGAAAGGAAAAATAGACAAATCCAGAATTAAAGGTGACGATTTCAGGAATCTTTACCTACTTCTCTCTAGTAATCAACATAAATAGTAGACAGAAACAAGCGAGAAGACAGAACAGAATAACTGCATCAATTAACTGGATATAATTGCCATTTATACAACACATGATCCAACAAAAGTAAAACACACATGGAGCATTCATCAAGATATACAATATTCTGACTCATAAAACAAACCTTAGCTAATTTATATTTTTAAAAAAATCATACAAAGTATGTTCTATGATCATAATGGAATGAAACCAGAAATCAATAACAGAAAGATACAGAGAAATCTCTAAATACTTGGAAATTACACATCTCACATCTAAATAATCCCTAGGTCAAAGAGGAAGTCACAGAAAAAGAAATGAGAAAAAAAGATTACATGGAGACTAAACAACATGCTACTAAAAAAAATAATGGGTCAATGAGGAAATAAAAGAGGAGTAAAAAATACCTTGAGACAAATGACAATGAAAACACAACCATACAAAATCTATGGGATGCAGCAAAAGCATTCCTTAGAGGAAAGTTCACAGCAATACAGGCCTTCCTCAAAAAACAAGAAAAATCTCAAACAACCTAACCTACCACCTAAAAGAATTAGAAAAAGAACAAACCAAACCTAAAGTCAGCATAAGAAAGGAAATAATAAGAATCAGAGAGGAAATAAAAAAAACAGAGTTTTAAAAAAAAAAAACCAATAAAACCAAGAGCTGTTTCTTCGAAAGGATAAACAGGTCTGACAAATCTCTGGGCAGGCTAACCAAGAATAAAAGAAAGAGAACCCAAATAAACAAAATAAGAAATGAAAAACTAGACATGGGACTTCCCTGGCAATCTGGTGATTGAGACTGACTTCCAATGCAGGAGGTGCAGGTTTGATCCCTGGTTGGGGAGCTAAGATCTCACATGCCTTGTGGTTGAAACAAGACATAAAACAGAAGCAATACTGCAGCAAATTGAATAAAAACTATAAAAATAGGACTTCCTAGGTGGTGCAGTGATTAAGAATCCACCTGCCAATGCAGAAGACATGGGTTCGAGCCCTGCTCTGGGAAGATTCCACATGCCATGGAGCAACTAAGCCTGTGTGCCACAGCTATTGAGCCTGTGCTCTGGAGCCCGTGAGCCACAACTATTGAGCCTGTGCTCTGGAGCCTGTGAGCCACAACTACTGAGCCCATGTGCCGCAACTACTGAAGCCCACGCACCTGGAGCCTGTGCTCCACAACAAGAGAAGCCACTACAATGAGGAGCCCATGCACCACAATGGAGAGTAGCCCCTGCTCACAGCAACTAGAGAAAGCCCGTGTGCAGCAATGAAGACCCAACACAGCCAATAAATAAATTTATAAAAAAAAAAACAACTTTAAAAATAGTCCATATCAAAAAAAAAAAACTGATACCACAGAAATAACAACAACAAAAAAAAGCATAAGGTAATACTATGAACAATTATATGCCAATAGATTTAACAATCTAGAAGAAACAGACAAGTTTCTCAAAACATACAGTCCACCAAAATTGAATCAATAAATAGATAATCTGAACAGACCAATCACTAAAAGTGAAATAGAATCTTTAATAAAAACTCCCTACAAACAAAAGTCCAGGACCAGATGGCTTCACCAGCAAATTCTACCAATCATACAAGGAAGAATTTATATTGATACTTCTCAAACTCTTCCAAAAAATTGAAGAGGAGGGAACACTCCCAAAGACATTCTATGAAGCCATCATCACCCTGATACCACAACCAAAGACACCACCAAAAAAGAAAATTATAGATCGGTATCTTTGATGAATATAGATGCAAAAATCCTCAACAAAATATTAGCAAACTGCATCCAACAACATCTAAAAAAGATGATACACCACGACCAAGTGGTATTCATCCCAAGTTTACAAGGATGGTCAACATATGCAAATTAATCAATGTGATACATCACATCAACAAAAGAAAAGACAAAAACCATGTGATAATCTCAGTAGATGAAGAAAAAGCATCTGACAAAATTCAACATCCAATCATGATAAAAACTCTTAAGTGGGTAGAGAGGAAACATATATCAAGATAATAATAGCTTATTTATCACAACCCCACAGCCAATATAATAGTCAATGGTAAAAAGCTGAAAGCCTCCCCAATGAAATCTGGAACAAGAAAAGAATGCCCACTCTCACCTCTTCTATTCAACATAGTATTGGAAGTCCTAGCCACAGCAATCAGACAAGAAAAAGAAACAAAAGCTATCCAAGTTGGAAAGGAAGAGGTACAATCGTCATATGTAGATAACATGATACTATATATAGAAAACCCTCAAGACTCCACACAAAAACTACTAGAACTGATACATGAATTCAGCAAGGTAGCAGGATACAAGATTAACATACAGAAATCTATTGCATTTCTTTACACCAACAATGAAATATCAGAAAGGGAATGTAAAAAAACAATACTTTTTTAAATTGCACACCAAAAAATAAAATACTCAAGAATAAACCTCACCAAGGAGGCAAAAGACTTTATGCTGAGAACTTTAAAACATTAATAAAGAAAACTGAAAATGACTCAAAGAAATGGAAAGATATCCCATGCTCTTGCATTAGAAGAATTAATATTGTAAAAATGGTGATACTACCCAAAGCAATCTACAGATTTAAGGCAATCCTTATCAAATTACCCATGACTTTTTTCACAGAACTACAACAAATAATCTAAAATTCAAATGAAACCATAAAAGACCCAGAATTGCCAAAGCAATCCTGAAGAAAAAATACAAAGCAGGAGACATAGTCCTCTCAGACTTCTGAAAACACTACAAAGCTACAGTAATGAAAACAGTGTGGTAGTGGCACAAAAACAGATCAATGGAACAGAACAGAGAGCCCAGAAATAAACCCATGCACCTACGGTCAATTAATCTTTGACAAAGCAGGAAGACTATACAATGGGAAAAAGTCTCTTCAGTAGTGGTATTGGGAAAGTTGAACAGCCACATGCAAATCAATAAAATTAGAACACACCCTCTCACCATACACAAAAATAAACTCAAAATGGATTAAAGACTTAAACATAAGACATGACACCATAAAACTCCTAGAAGAGAATATAGGCAAACCAGTCTCTGAAATAAATCGTACCAATATTTTCTTAGGCCAGTCTCCCAAGGCAACAGAAATAAAAACAAAAATAAAAATAAACAAATGGGACCTAATCAAACTTACAAGCTTTTGCACAGCAAAGGAAACTATAAACAAAATGAAAAGACAATCTAAAAAATGGGAGAAAATATTTGCAAACCATGTGACCAACAAGGGCTGAATTTCCAAAATATGCAAACAGCTCATACAACTCAACAACAAAAAAAACAAACAACCCAATTAAAAAATGGGCAGAAGAACCTAAATAGACATTTTGTCAGAGAAGAAATACAGATGGCCAATAGGCACGTGAAAAGATGCTCAACATCACTGTTTATTAGAGAAATGCAAATTCAAAACTACAACAACGTATGACCTTATCCCAGTCAGAATAAAAAGTCTACAAATAACAAATGCTGGAGAGGAAATGGAGAAAAGGGAACCCTCCTGCACTTCTGGTGGGAATGTAAGTTGTTGCAGCCACTGTGGAAAACAGTACAGAGGTTCCCAAGAAAACTAAAAATAAAATTACCATATGATCCAGCAATCTCACTCCTGGGCATTTATTTGGACAAAACTGTAATTCAAAAAGATACATGCACCCCTATATTCACAGCAGCACTATTCACTAGCCAAGACATGGAAACAACCTAAATGTC
Organism: Hippopotamus amphibius kiboko; assembly: GCF_030028045.1. NCBI lineage: Eukaryota > Metazoa > Chordata > Mammalia > Artiodactyla > Hippopotamidae > Hippopotamus > Hippopotamus amphibius. The sequence goes on along the minus strand of NC_080191.1, from coordinate 136,674,080 downwards.
TATCGACAGATGAATGGATAAAGAAGGTGTGGTACATATATACAATGGTATAATAGTCATAAAAAAGAATGAAATAATGCCATTTGCAGCAACATGGATGCAACTAGAGATTATTACACGAAGTGAAATGAGTCAGAAAGAGAAAGACAAATACCACATGATATCACTTACATCTGGAATCTAAAATATGACACAAATGAACCTATCTATGAAACAGAAACAGAATCACAAGCAAAGAAATCAGACTGGTGGTTGCCAGCGGGGGGGGGGGGGTTGGAGGAGGAATAGAGTGGGATGTTGGGGTTAGCAGATGTAAGCTTTTATATTTTGAATGGATAAACAACAAGGTCCTACTGTACAGCACAGAGAACTATATTCAATATCCTATGATAAACCAAATGGAAAAGAATATATTAAAAAAAGAATGTGTGTGTGTATATATATATATATGTATGTATAACTGAGTTACTTCACTGTACAACAGAAATTAACAACACTGTAAATCAACTATACTTCAAAAAAAATTTTTTTTAAAGTCACAAAGGAAATTAGGAAATATTTAGAACTGGGAAGACATCAAAATACAACACATGAGAATTTGTGAGATGCAGCAAAAGTAGTGTTTAGAAGGAAATTTATATGATTAAATGCTTAATTAGAAAGAAGTTCTCAAATCAATAATCTAAGCTCACCTGAAGAAACTATATAAACAAGTGCAAAATAATTCAAAGAAAGAGAATAATGAAGAGAAATAAATGAAATCAGAAAAAGAAAACCAACAGCAAAAAAATTAAAAATCTTAAAAGAAAACTCTAGCAACATTTACAAAGAAAACTGGGATATGAAAAAGGAGTTATCACTTCAGGTCATACAAACATTACAAGGATATTAAGGGGATACTAAAAGTAACTCTATGCATATAAATTCAACAACCTAGATGAAATAAACCAATTCCTTGATAGCCAAAAATTCCCAAAATTTATCCAACACAATCATTGGAATAATTATTAAAAAAAAAAACAATAACTATTAAAGAAATAGAATTCATAATTAAACTTCCTAAAAAAGAAAGCTGCAGACTCAGGTGGCTTTACTGGAGAATTCTACCTAACATTTAAAAAAAGAAATGTCAATTCTATAATCTCGTCCAGGATAAGAGGGAATATTTTTCATTGTATTGTATGAATCAAGTATTACCTGAATAATAAACCAAAGAGGAAAAAACAATCCCTTATGAACATAAACATAAAAATCCTCTACAGAATATCAGCAAATTGATTCCACCACAACCAAATGAGATTTACCTCAGGAATGCAAAGCTGGTTCAATATCCAAAAGTAAATCAATGTAATCTATCATATTAACAATCTAAAGAAGAACAAAAACCACATGATTGTGTCAAATAACACTGGAAAGGCATCTGACAAAATTCAGCATTCATTACAAGATACAAACTCCTAGCAAAGTAAGGATAGAAGGAAATATCCCCAACATGATAGAGGACATCAACAAAAATGTAGTTAAAACCTTTCTTCATGATGAAAAAGTAAATGTTTCTCCCTAAAATGTCCTTGCTCATCATTTCCACTGAAAACAGAACTAGAAGTTCTAGTCAGTGCAATAAAGCAAGAAAAACAAATAAAAAGTATACAACTTGGAGAGGAAAAAATAAAACTGTCCCTATAACAACAGGATTGTTTATGTAAAGCATCCTAAGAAATCCAAAAAAACTCCCAGAACTAATAAGTACATTTAGCAATGTTACAGAACATAAAATCAGTGTAAATGTGCACACACACACACAAATTATAGTTCAATTATATGTATATCCTATACACATATATATATTACACTTCTCTATATTAAAAATGAGCAATTAGAAATTGAAATTTTAAAAACAATATCATTTAAAATAGCTCACCCCAAAGTGAAATACTTAGGTATAAATCTAACAAAACAAGTACAAAATCTGTATGCTAAAACCTAAAAAAGGATAATAAAAGAAATCAAACCATGTTCATGTCAGTTCTCCTGAAACTGATACATAAATTTAATATACTTCCAATCAAAATTATTTTTGTACTTACAGACAAACTTACACTAACATTTATTTGGAAAAACAAAGGAACTGGAACAACTAAAACAATTTTTAAAAATAAAATTGGAGAAACCACAGCAACTGATTTTAATGACTTACTATAAAGCTACAGTAAACAAGACAGTGTGGTATTGGCAAAGGGATAAACAAAGAGATGGCTGAAACAGAACAGAGAACTCAGAAACAGACCCACGCAAATATGATCAATTGATTTTTGACAAATTTTGAAGGCAAGTCAATTAAAAAAAATTGCAGTCTTTTCAACATATTGTTTTGGAACAAGTGAATATTTAAACATCCACATGCAAAAAAAAAAAAAGAAAGAAAGAAAAAGAAAAGAAAAGAAAAAAGAAATCTCAACCTAAACCTCACACCTTATACAAAAAAACAAAAACTCAAAACCCTCAAAATAGGTTATATAGCCTTAAATGTAAAATGTAAAACTACAAAACTTTTTGAAAAAAGATAGAGGAAAGCTTTCATGACTTTAGGTTAGCCAAAAAATTCTTAGATATGCCACCAAAAGCATGTTTAATTAAAGACACAGTACATAAACGGGACTTCATCAAAATGAAAACTTTTTGCTCATTTCAAGAAAATGAAAATACAAGCCACAGACTAGGAAAAAACATTCACAACACATATACTAGACAAAGGACTTGTATTCAAAATGTATAAGAACATCTTACAATTTAATAATAAAGAAAAAAATTTACCAAGTGAGAAAACGATTTGAACAGATACCTCACAAAAGAAGAAATATAAATAACCAAAAAACATATGAAAAGATGCTCAACATCACACATTCAAATCACATTGTCTACAGAGGACCTGTCTGCAGAGTATACAAAGACCTCTCAAAACTCACCAGTGAGAAAAAACAACCAAATTTTAAAATGGGTAAAAGAGTTGCACAGATAGATGGATTGCAAATAAGCATATGAAAAGGTATTCAATATTATTAGCATTGGGGAAATTCAAATTAAAACCATGATGAGATACCACTACACACCTGTATGAATGGCTGAAGTAAATAATATTTAAAATGGCAAGTGCTGATGAGGATTTGGAGTAACTGAAACTTTTATACATTGCTGGAATGCAAAAACAGTACAACCACCCTGAAATTTAGTTTGGCAGTTTCCTATAAAGTACAAACATAATATTTTACATCAATCCCTTCATCTAGTTATTTACTGAGAGAAATGAAAACTTATATTCATAGAAAACCCTATACATGAATGTTTATTGCAGCTCTATTCATAATCACCAATATTCTTCAGCAAGTGAAAATAAACAGTAGTACACTGATACACTAGAATGGTCACTTAGCAATAAAAAGGAATGACCTGTTGAGCTTGCTGCAAGTTGAACAAATCTCAAATGCATTATGCTGAAGGAAGAAAGCAAGTCTCAAAGGTACATGCTATATGATTCATTCACATAACATTTTCAAAAAGATAAACCTTTAAAAAAAAAAAGAAAAGAAAAGAGAGGAAAAGAGATCAGTGGTTACCATATGCTAGGGATAGGCAGAGAGTATAAATTCAAATGGACAACATAAAAGTTATTTTGGGGTTAAGAGAACTGTTCTGTATCTTGATTGTGATGGTAGTTACAAGAATCTATATACATGTTAAAATAGAACTGTCCACCCAAAAAATGTCAATTTATTACAAGAAATCTTCTTTTCTAAATAACTCATAAATCAAATGAGATGTTGGAATATAAACTAGAACATATTCTGAACTGAATGATAATGTAAATACTCTATACCAAAACTTATGGGATATATCTAAAGCTATGATTAGAGGAAAATTCATAATTATATGTTAATATATTAGAAAAGGAGAAAAATTCAAAATAAATGAGCTAAACATCCTTGAGATGGTAGAAAAACAACAGTACATTAAACCTAAAGAAATTACAAGGAGAAAAAATAAGAATTAGAAGAAGAATAAGAATTAATGAAAACAAATACACACATAATACAAAGAATCAATAAAGCCAAAGATTGGTTGGTTGTAAAAACTACTAAAATTCCCAAAAAGACTGATTAAGAAAAAAATGAAAAGCACAAACAATTGATATTAGGATAGGAAAAGGATTATCACCACATAATTCATAATATATTCAGAAAATTTGGATAGATTATAAAAATTTTTGTCAAAAAAATTGAAGATTTAGAGGAAATGAACAAATTCCTAGAAAAATATTTAACTTACAAAAACTGACACAGAAAGAAAGAAATCTAATTAGTCCTGTAACTATTAAAGAAATTAAGTCTACAAAATAGTCTTGAGAGCAAGTGGCCTCACTTGTGAATCGTACCAAACATACAAGGAAGAAATAACACTAAAATTACACAAACTCTTCAGCAATATAGAAAAAAAAGAATATATTCTAACTCTTCAACTGATAAATGGATAATAATTTGTGGTACATCCATAAAGCAAAATATTACTTAGCAATATAAAGGAACAAAAGGATACATGAACAGCTTAAATGTACCTCAAAAGCATTATACTAAGTAAAAGAAGCCAAATACAAGAGGCTACATACATATATGACTCCATTTATGTGATATTGAGAAAAGGTAAAACTTCAATTTGACAAGGTCTGGAAGTGGGGTAAGGATACTGCACACAGATCATGAGGAAACTTTCTAGGGTTATGGAAATACTACATATCTTGATTGTGATGAAAGTTATACAACTGTACGGCTTGTCAAAACTCAGAGAACTATACATCTAAGAAGTGAATCTTACTGCATGTAAATTATATCTCAATAAATCTGACCTAAAGAAAAACCTAATACAGAAATAAAAGTATATGAAAAGTTCTAGAAACAGTATCAAAAGTAAGTATTTTAAGCAGACATTGCTTTCTTAATTTCAGAAGTATACATCTTGTGATAAAATATCAATATAACTCCTCTGGGCTTAGGTTATGCCATGACAATTTTTCAAATTAACTTTGCAGCTGCAAATTTACTGCACCTAACACTACTGACTAATGGAAGAAATATAAATATCTTCAAATTAGAGTAAAAATCTAATAGTTACTTATCAATTTGAGCAATTGTATATGTATTTACATAAAAGCACTACTCATTTGTCTAGACAGCTTTGAATTACGAATACATTTTTTCTACTCTTATCTTTCACCATTTTTGTGGATTTTGAGTGGATTTAATTTCTAAGTAGTCACAATGTAAGTTTTACCTCTGGCTTATTCCAAATACACATTACTTTTCAAAATCTGATACCTACCAGTTTCTTTTTCTAATGTGGAATGCCCTCCTTTATCTTTCTGAAGAAAAAGAAGCTAAGACTGCAATATGACAACCAAATTGATCTACTTCCAGGTGTCCTGTCACAAGCTGACATATGCACAGGTGCCAAAGGCTGCCATTTCAAAACCTCCTCTAGGAGGTTCAGAAAGAATTAAAACAGCAGCACTCATTGTTTTATTTCCCTAACTGCACCTGCTGTGTTAGTGATCATCACAAATGTACTAGCATTTAGAAAGTGCTTTGTGTCTATACCCACAAGATCCAGTCTCTGAGATTCACCCCAATATTCCTGTAATTATACACTAACTCAGAACCAAAGGACCATACCCTGAGCACTAATGAAAAGCACTAACCCCAATGACACCATCTGGAGTCTTTCTTTTATTATATGCTTTCAGTGCCTTGAAATTGTTAACAAAACTTACATGAATGGAATGTATTACAACTTACTCTGCTTTAGTGGAAAAGTGTACCCCATAACTACATCTATCCAAAGAGATACATGTTATTCCTATCATCTGGCTACATACACTCCATTTACTAGGATATTAAAAATATTTAAACCAACCACCTTAAAACTGGCTTATACTATCACATTAGGATATAAAAAAAATCTTCATGTAGATATCTATTTCCCAATCCTTGCTTTTTAATCAAAGGAGATTAAACTTCTGCTTCTCTACTTGTGCTGACCAAGATTTAACATGATATGTCAATCACACAGAATTACAGTTTATTCCAACCTGTTCTATTTTGGACATGCCATTCCAGTGATCACTAGATTGGGAAGAAAGCCTATGAGAACTGAATAAACTATACCTTAAAAAAAAAAAAAGTTGAATAGATTGCTTCTATTCGGATTAACATCATTCATATCTGAGATACTCAAGGTGCTTTACAGTGAGGTATAAATTAGAACTATAATGAGTTCTAATAAGCAACAGCTTAGCTTTTAGGTGAGGTGCCTATTTATTTAGGAAGAAAAGACTTGGCTGGTACTCCAAGTTTATTCCCATTGCATCTCTCTAACAATAGTGTAGAATTTTTAGCTTACAAAGCCATACATAACCTAACTAAAGGCAAACACCAAGGTCTTCAGTAAAAGATCTCTATGGAATGGTGTATTTAAGTCTAGGAGTTTGTCCTGTAACCATGTACTAAATCAACAGAGTAGGTGAGACCAATTACGATCCTGAAATAAATTAGACTAGCCAAGAAGTCATCAATGACGACTGGAATTTTAATCAGTATTTAAAATATAAATCCTAGAAGTGACATTCAGTTCTTTAAATGACTGATACTAAATGGTATTAATTGCAGCATGATTGATAACATTTAAAGTACAGAAAAGGATGGAGGAAGTCAGGTAGACTTCTTAAAAATGTAGTCTAGAGACTTTGATGGAAGTGATATATGTTTATGTGTGTGCACATGCACATTTAAACCAGACATGGAGTAGTAGGGAAAAAGTTGGTTATTTTCCTAATACCCCAAATTCAATTTTATCATTTTTAAATGCTTAAAAGCTGGATTTTATTACCTAGAAACAACTTCTAAAACCATTATTTATACATTCTACAAATATTTGAGTATTTGCTATGATCCAAATGTTGAATACAACAGACAAGGTATTGAATGCATGTAATCTGGCAATTACAAAATTTTATACAAAACTCTCTTTTATTACAAAGCTCTCTGTTCTGTTCTGATTAGGTATAGATACTATGAGTGCTAACTGCAGAGCTATTTAGCACACTCATGAGGGGCAGGAAATATTTCATAAAGGATATGACTTCTAAAATGAGCCAAAACATCAACGGAACTCTCAGGCGAGAGAGAGAAGAAAGAGCTTTTAAGGTTGAGGGAATATTTCTTTAAAAAGACACAAAAGTAAGAAAAAAGAATGATAGCTGAGAAACTGGTAATCACAGGATTCGATAATTAAATTTGTATTATTAATAAAAAATAAAATAACTACCATTTATTGAAATCCTACTACACAGTACTAGCCTCTTAAACACACTGCTTCTAATAATTACACAGCTTTTCAACTATCATTATCCTAATTTTACAGAAGAAATTTAAGGTTTAACGACAATAACTTGCCCTGTCAGGAAAAAATTTTAAATGATATGAGATAACCAAATAAGATGACTGGATGTTTTGTCTAGGGTGCCTTTCCAAGTTATCTCCACCTTTCTGCTTTTTCTCATCTGAGATATTGTTTAATTCTACAAATTATCATTAATTGATAGCAATGCAAATGATTATTTTCCATAGATATGAAGATGAATTTTTCCAGTGGAGTTATAAGATTTCCCTCCCAATACGGAAAAAGGCAGTTTTAAATCAAGTAAGCAAGTTTGTGTCCAATATTCCTGGTGGTCTATATATGTCTGCTCTTTGGATTCTCCTTGAGCTCTTTGCAACATCTTACTGAGTTCCCTCATTAATTAATGAGTTAAATAATAAATTTGGCATGGATATATATACATGTTTATGAGTCATAATTTTGCCTTTTTAAAAAATTATCTATTAATAGCTCCAAAGCAAAATAAGTCAGAATTTGAACGTTTGTGTAGATTCTACAAGGTTCCAAAGACAAAGTTCCTTCATCACACACAATTCACTACTTTTCTCCTTTTAAACTTGAATGTTAATGCTAACATAATTTTTGTAATACCTCTTGTAAGGGGTCTTACCAAATTTTTGATAGTCCATATGATAAAACTTACTAAAAAGTCCAGCTTGAGGCTACTTTCCCTCTTAATTCCTCACACAACCATAATTCCTCAGCTTTTTGTGGAATGAAAAAAGAAAAGTACCTTCTCTCATTCCAAGGCTTTTACAGTCAGGCAACCATAAAAAAAGAAAGAATGAACCTGCAATTCATACCACTGAACGCTCTATCAGGCATAATCCAAGTTAAATTCCATTGGGCAAACTCTGGGATAATTAAAAGTATTAATATAATGAATAAGAGAAAGGTGGTAACCTAGGGAAGAATTTATGAAACCCCTGTCTCCTGCTTTTGTTCATTATTCTTTTTGTTATGATGGGCTCCCCTTCTTGATCTCACCTTTTTGAAAAATAACAAATACTCAAACCCACATTAATGGAAATTGGGTGGTAAATTCCACTGCAATATAAAATACCCAACAACGTAATGAGTCACTGTTATGGTATTCATTCAACTCACAAGCAAATTGTAAAAACCTTAATTTAAAAAGGAAAAAAAATCCAGTGCACATGCTTTAAAGATGGTTTTGTCTACCTGCTTAATAAAATTGACAGTATGAAGCTTCTTTTGCATGTTACAATGACATGTGTTAAAGGTATATTTCCTTCGAACTAAACATTTACCCTTCGCCACTGGTGAAAGGCAACAAGATCTCTTTACAAAGTCTCGTCTTTTTCAATAAATTTTGCATGAAAACATGTTATCCTGGCACAAAGTTGCCTGCTGTCACATTCGAAGTGTGATAAATGTTTAATGAAAACAACACCACACAGCTTGGTGTCAGACTACAGCTATCACACAGCCCTGCTTTGATCCAAACAGACACTTAAAAGGAGTTCTAAGCACGTTCTGCACCACAGAACTCTATAACCTATATGCAAATAGGGGAAATTAGCATAAATGACTTCCTGCTGCATAAAGAAATAAGTGGTAAAGAAAAATATGTAACTGCTGTCAAAACTCAGAGTCCAGCATTCCCAAACCACTTCCAACATCTTCTGCCAAGCACTAAAAATGGGCTATAACTACAGCCCAGAATAGCATGGGCTATAACTGAAGCCCAATTTCACTGCTATCGCAGTGGCTTCTATATATATTTTCAAAACGATTTAAAGAAGACAATTAATTTAATGGGAGTCACATTTAAGAAATTCTATTTAAGACTTCCCTGGTGTTCCAGTGGTTAAGACCACGCTTCCAATGCAAAGGGCATGGCTTCGATCCCTGGTCAGGGAAGTTCTGTATGCCACGTGATGCGACCAAAAAAAAAAAAATCTATTTAAATACATTCCCCTCCAATTACCTACTAAAAAAGCACTGCTTCGGTTGTCACGATATAGATTTCTATGCCCAGAGGGAAATTCTTAACCTCTTTCTAAAAGTACAAAGCTTCAGAAAGGTATATAAAGGAAATGAGGAAGAAAAGTATAAACACGAGTGTTCGGGCAAAATATTCCGTAAGTCTTGATGGGCACATTTCTGAGAACAACATCCATCTACTGAAAAGCTAATAAAGGAATAATAAAAGTGAAAATGTTTCACAGAAGCACATCATAGAGGAGAACAGGCTATGGAATACTGAATTAGGTTACTGATGAATCCTAAAGTTACTCAAATTAAGAAAGCATTTTACTAGGCAATAATTGCTTAAATCAAACTTTTCTGGCTGATTTAAATTATGATTGAAAATAAAGTTAAATCAAATCCATCTTAAGGATGGCACTATGATTTAAAATCAACAGTAGAATGTCACTGGTGGCATTGACATTTATTCACAGCTAATTTTTCAAAGAAGTCTATGAAAGATGTTTTATAACAGATGACTATACTTTTTGGAGTTGGATTAAAATGTTTCTAAAGAAGGCTCAGTATAATACTAAAGACTCAAATGGGATGTACAATGTTCACAATCATCAAACCAAGTTGTAATTATGAGATGTCATGGCAAGTTTCATAGATCTGATTTTTGACTCTCAATAAAAGCCTGCTTAACAAAATGATGCTGTTAAGTGTCCAATTTCAACTTAATAACTAGTATAAATAAAATTTGTTTTCATATTGCAAAGACATGTCCTCAAAAAAGAAATATAATTATCTAATGATACACTTAATATTTGTTCTAAAAATGCTGGGTCAAAACTAAAAAAATCTGAATCAATATTTTAAAAATTAAATATTCTTAGAAACCAAATTTTATAAATGTAAGACATTAAAAATTAGTCATTAAACCTTTTTGATAAGATCTAAGACAAAGCTTGGTCAGTGTCCTTCTTATATTAATCTTTCATTCAGTATTGTAAGGAAAGGCATCTTTTAATCCTACAAACTCCTGATATCTTTCTAGTTTATATTAGGTCTCCCTTACTCAGAAAAATTATAAAATGAATAGATCAATTTATGACATTATAAAACAAATTCAAATTATAATCATTCAGAAGTTCAGGGAATTTCCAGAACTTGTACTTAATTAGCTGCTATTTTAAAAAGGTTTTTCAGAATTGTCTAATTTTATATCTTTTTCCTCAAAAGGCTAATAAAAAAAACCTCTTCCTTATTATTAGGCTCATAAATTCCAGCTTGAGCATTTCTTTCTCTCCTGCTTTCATTTTTCCCAATTTATAAAATACACCTTTGCCATTATTGTACTTCTCTCCTTGCTTTATATTTCATAAACACATGCTTTATGTTCTATCAGTATTTATTAATACTGATATTTTCAAACTAAAATATTTTCAAAATAAAAACAAAGATTGTTATGTATAAAGAAGCAGAATTACATGAGTTATCTTCTCTTATGTGAGGAAGCATCTAGGTTATTTAGCAGAAACTAAAATACTTGTCATTGAGTCATACCATCACAATGAACTAATACATAAGTCCTAATTCAGTCATTTATGAATCTTTTTTCCTTTCTCTCCACCTACATTTGTTTTCTTAAAAATAAAAATAATAATAATAATTTCAAAAGAGCCAATAAAACCATCATAGAAACATTTAATTAAGGTCTAGAAATTTTTTGTGGTTTCATTAAATATGATTAAAAATAATTCTAAACAAACAGATTAAGTGCTGATGTGGAAAAGTAAGGAAGAAAAAGGAAGAAAAGAAGGAATCAATCTTTTACTAATGATCTGATTTCTGACCTGATTTCTGACCCGATCAGAGAAAAATAAGGCACAGAAAATTCTTTCCGTTTTCTTTAGCTATCTTGTAGGAAAGTTTAAGCAATAGCATATCACTTGATCTCAAACACTTTATATCATCATCAATAATTATGGATTACTATAGAAGGAAAGATGGTGTACTATTAAGAATCAAGATGCTGTTGTCAGTGAACTTGAATTAGAAGCCTAACTCTGCCATTTATTTACGAGCCCTATGATCCCAAGACTTCATCTGTATAAATGGGGGGAAAAAAGCACTTATTTCATTAGGTTATTATGAAAATTAAATGAGATGATACATGTCAAATGCTTAGCAAAATTTCTGATACCTAGAAAATGTATTTAAATGCTAGATGCTTATTATTATGTCCACTTTAAGGAAAACATTTTGTTCATACCTCACATAGACCTGATCATAAAATCACTCTACTTGAGACTTCACTGGCTTCTCACTGCCTTTAGAATTAACTCTCTCCTTAACATAACATATACTCCAATAATCACCTTTCATCATTCTTCTTCTTCTCTAAACCAATCCCCATGAGACTTCAGTTTCTCAAATATGCCACACCCACCCTGCTTTCCTCCAAGTATTTCCATATGACGTTCATTTTGCATGCAACATTCTCTCCCATCTCTTCTTTTCTTCAATGTAGAAGCATCACTTCTTCCGAGAGCCCATCCCTAACATGCTAACTAGCCTAGGTCAACCATCTTGCAACCAAAATGTGTCAAAACTGAGGATGAAACCCAATGTGTTGAGACTGGCCTGTTGGAAGGATAAAAAGGGCCCAGGTCTGCCAACCTCCAAACTTTTTCTTATATTAGCAATAAATGTAATTACTTTTTAAGCCAGATGTTGACAAACTACGACCCTTGGGCAAATCTAGCCAGCTGCCCATTTTTGTAAATAAAGTTTTACTGGAATACAGCCATGCCACTCATCTAGTATTATCTATGGCTGCTTTCAGGCTAAAAGGGCAGAGTTCAGTAGTTGCAACAGAGACATATGGCCCAGAAAGTGTGAATTATTTACTATCTAGCTCTTCACAAAGTTTGCTGCTCCTGGTTTAAGCTACATTTACTTAGGTTTTGTTAGTTATAGGCAAAAGTATCCTAACTCATAAGAGTTAGTTTCCTATTGAAACATTCACCTGACTTCACTGTAATTACTTATATATCTTCCCTTCTATATATGCTTATTTTGCCACCTGCATGAAATCTCCAAGTAGGACTGGCCTGCCATTATGTCCCCATCACCTAACATATACTTGACAAATAGAAGACATTCAAATATTGTTGACTGAACAAGTGAACAAATGAATGAATGAACATATCTGATCAATAACCAATAAATATTTATGAAAAAGCACCATGCACATTAGGTACTGTGAATAATACCAAAGAGTATAAGAGTATAAGCTCTGTCCTGAATGGCTTAAAAATCAGGTTTAGAATATAAACATGTAAGCTGTAAAAAAAATATTAATTATTTCTAGAGTAAGACAGGGTGCATCTGCCATATATAAATACTACCATATTAAATGCATACACCAACCCCTCCCCACAAAATCCTGATTTTAGATCGTACTGAAAGGTATGAATTTGTGTGTGCTTAGCATCAACCAGATGGGAGGGCACACTGACATCACACCACCCTGTACTATGGTCTACTAATACCATGGAGATGACTGTATCAGGCTACTCACAGCTTTCCGGCATCAGTATTCAGGGCCCTTCAACTGCCACCTCTTGTTTTGACCTTGTTCATTGCCTTTGTTGAGATTTAAGAAATACTGATGAAAACAACACTATCTTGTGTACCTTTCACCCAGTAATCAGTCCCTTGAACAAAATCAGCTCTGAGTGATGGAAGAATCTAACCTGTAAAGCTGGTGCCGAACTTCAAGATTAATGTCACCATATGAGACCCTTTCCTGAAAACCATCCAACCTCCCTTTTTATTCATGCTCTCATTTTTCTCACCTTTAAAATACCCCCAAAAATGCTTTATCTAATATCAACTTTACACAACTGTGTAAATATTATTCTAAAAAATAAAACTTGGTGAAGTAGAAAGCAAAGATATAATGACCAGTAAAAATCAGTCACTTTCATATAATCATGTAATATCTAAAGTATAAACCAAAAGGAAGAGGAAAAAAAGAAACAAGACATTCCCTTGACTGACATAATTTATTTGTCCTCTTAGTCCACATTTTCTAGTCTCAGAAACCTACTCTACATCCTCTCTTCAAATCCATCATCCTCCTTTCTCTCTTTATCAACAGACTTCCCCCTTACCCTCTCTGATCCTCACCCCACTCTACCAACTCTGGCTAAGACAGCCTCCCTATCTTTAAAGCCAGATATCCAACCCTATCTCCTCTCCTATAACATTCAACAATCCTTAAAACTAGAAAAAGACAGAACTCAGAATTTTTCAGGACCATGACTGCTCAACGTCCATTAATGGCTGCAGGGTGATAAGGGAAAGAAAGTCACATAATAATGTTACACTCTCCCAAAATCCACCACAAATTTATCATTTCAAAGAATACATAAAAGCCAACAACCCAGGGAATTTTATATAGTATCACTGTAAACCTAGATTAAAAAATAAACACACAGACAACTGTGAAAACGAGAAAGATGAGAAGAGTTCCCATATGCATCAACAAAGTTAATTCTTGAATCAAGATCTCAAGGAACCATATCCAAGTTCTTGGTAAGCTCTTCAATTTAACACTGAAAAGTGATACATTAAAGATAAATACTTTTGTATTGAAGTATTAAAGTGAACATATATAGGATGTTGAAAGACTAACAAAAGAGGATAAATTCTAACATGTTCTAAATACTTCATAGAATAAAAGATCCCAATGTCGGTTTGGAATAAAACAAAAAAGAAGCTGTAATTTATGCTACTAAACAAGATTTTATTTCATTTTAACATCTTCTAATTAAATAAACAGTTTTGAGTGGACTTCAACCTCCAAACAGACAAAGCTGGCATAACTGTTTCAAAAATATCAATTTCAGAAAAAAATAAATTCTGGATCCCACATGCACATAACACTTATCTAACACATACATACACCATAATATTAATCAAGTCCTCATTCTACACTGAAAGAGGTCTAGCCAACAGTAAATCACATGCTTGCCTCCCTTTGTTCCATCTTTATCCTTTTTCTCTAACAGTTCTACAATAAGTTAATAGATGTCTTTAATCATAAGCAGTCTTCAAATTTTAAGTATCATATTCATGATAACAAAAATGGAACTTTCCTAACAAATTATGCAAATTTTTCTTCACTGACATATTAAGTTTTGATAGTGCTATTTGTTTCTAAGATTTGTTTTATAAATATTAAACGAAAACACGAATAGTAGGGAAGCACAGTAAAAATTTGAGATAAATATTCTGATTTATTGATTTTTCTTTCTCTATTACATTCTCCTCTTTTTTTTCATCTAAGAAAAACCCCAGAAGACGAAAATTTAGTTTGAATATTGCTATGGAATCACTCAGCCATCACTGCTTTAGATTTGCTTCAACTTACCCACGTTTGATGCTGTGTAATTCCTTGTCCTTGCCTTTATCTTTTTCCTTTTCTCTTTTCTCCTTATCTCTGCCTTTACGTCGTTCTCTATCCCGAGATCGACTACGTGTTCTTCTGTGACTGGACCTTTCACTGCTTCGACTATGGGAACGTGGACGTGGTCTTGATCGGGACCTACAGTAAGTAGATTTCATTATATATATTTAGTGTATATTTTCTATTATGAAATAAAAATATCCTTAAAAAACTGTCTGAAAGAAGAGGATTTAGTTTTAGTTAAGGATTCAGTTAAATAATTGTGTGAAGCAAGCATCTAAAGATTCTTTATGATTAAGTATTCCATTAAATGACATATGAGGGAAACATATGTATCAACTTTATAGGAAAATAAGGTTTAGTTAAAAAGTGTTTAGTCAAAAAGTCTTAAAGTTCAAATCACCTTTTGTGGGAAGACATTCAGGAGCCTTTCTGAAACCCTGAAAATGTTAAAGTATGTGGGCCGAGCGATGGGATTCAGAATGTCCTGCTTGAGCAGTGGAGGAGTTAAGGGTACGGGACGTGGAGAATAATATCACCCTGTTTGGCCCTGAAGGATGGCTTGTTAGCCAAAGACGGGTAAGATTCCTCAGAGGAGGAACAACCTAAGACAGGCACAGCCGCAGAGGGGCCAACAGGGGTGGTGCATAGAGCCTTCCCTATATCACCCTGTTTGGCCCTGGAGGATGACTGGTTAGCCAGAGACGGGTAAGATTCCTCAAGGGAGGAACAACCTAAGACAGGCACAGCCGCAGAGGGGCCAACAGGGGTGGTGCATAGAGCCTTCCCTATATCACCCTGTTTGGCCCTGGAGGATGACTGGTTAGCCAGAGACGGGTAAGATTCCTCAAGGGAGGAACAACCTAAGACAGGCACAGTCGCAGAGGGGCCAACAGGGGTGGGGCACAGACCCCTAATATCTGAGAGAGGTCTCCTGCCCCCAGGGCTGTTTTGCTCTCCACACCCAGCTCAAATCCACACCTGCTCAACACGGACCCAGGAAGCAAACAAAGATAATTGCCTCAGTCATGTGAGGCCTTTGATTGTTTATGGGTGTAACCTGAGAATGTTAGCCAGAAGAACTCAATAAAAGCAAAGTGGGACGAGTCAGCAGGGCTCTTGATCGGAGAGGTCTTGAGCCCCCGGGTCTCACTTTTCTCTTCAGTCTGTGTCTGTGTTTTCTTCAAGCTTGCGGCACCCGTCACTCACCTCGAGTCACTGAGCTGGTCTCGGCAACCTTTTTTAAAATTTTTTTTTAAATTTTACTTTATTTATTTATTATTGACTGTGTTGGGTCTTCACTGTCGTGTGAGGACTTTCTCTAGCTGTGGCAAGCAGGGGCTACTTGTTGTTGCGGTGCACAGGCTTATTGCAGTAGTTTCTCTTGTTGCAGAACACCAGCTCTAGTTGCACAGGCTTCAGTAGTTGCAGCACATGGGCTCCATAGTTGCAGCTCACGGGCTCTAGAGCACAGGCTCAGTAGTTGTGGTGCACAGGCTTAGTTGCTCCTTGGCTTGTGGGATCTTCCCAGACCAGGGATCAAACCCATGTCCCCTGCATTGGCAGGTGGATTCTTAACTACTGTGCCACCAGGGAAGTCCACAAATCAAGTCTTCATTACTCAAATCTCTTCAAGATAATGTAACAAAATCTAAATGGATCTATTCTAATCTCCAAGGATTAGGGTCTTCCCTATCCCTACAATCTCTACTTCTACATTGACTCAACCTAATTTCCTATTTCTAATTGTTACAATAAATTCCTCTACTCTACTATAATCCCACTCTTCTTTATATAAAAAGGACAGTATTAGGTCAGATACATTACGTGCTTTTAAAAAGTAAAGATTTTTAGATCCTGCCTTACAATATTGACAAGAAAGCCTCTACCAGATTGATAATCGTATAGAAACTATAAAAAAACCAACTAGCTGAAGTCATTGAATAGTGACCAAAAGAAGGCACTGTCCTTCAAAAGGAACAAAATCTTAGTAATAAATATGTTGTTGGTTTATTTAATGTAATTTCAAGCAATTAGATTATGAACCAAGAATGATGAGCAATGCTAACACCTGGAAAAAAGAAACAGCAATAAGAAAGTTTCCCATTTTATCAGTTTCTTTTTGAGGACAAGTCTAAGTCTGTACCATGAAGGACAGCTAAAACTCTAACCAAGAATTTTCAAATTTATGGCCTGAAAAACCAGAACAAAGATTCAAGGCAACCATCACAAAATGAAAATGAAAGGGTAATCCTGGAAAAGCATCAGATGAGGGAGTCAAAAATTGTAGATGTAAACTCTATTCAAATCTCTGGTTGAACCCTGTATCATGTATATGAAGGGCAAACTCCAAACAGCTAAGGATGAAAGAACTGAACTAAAACTTCAACTGCTCCCAAAGAGACTGAATTGTTGTAATTATAATTCAACTAAATTAATCCCCTGCTTAAAAAAAGAAAAAAAGTAAACCAAAAAATCAATGTTATTCAGAGGACTATAACAGAATTCAGAGTACTAAAAACATGACATTCACCATGTCCATGATAAAATCCAAAATTATTATATATACAATGAAACATGAAAAATGTGAGAAAAGAAAGTCAACAGTGACCAACTCTGAGATGAGCCAGATGTTGGAGTTAGCAGGCAAGGATAACTATGCTTGTAATGAAAATAACGTTAAGAAATTTTAGAAGACAAACTACAAAGTAAAAAAAAAAATTCTGTAACTGAAAAATACAATATCTGAAACTAACATTATGCTAAAAGAGATCAGAAGCAGACTGGTAGCAACAGAGGGAAAAAAAATCTATGTACTTGAAAACAGGTAAATCAAAATGATCCAATCTGAAGAACTAAGGAAAAAAAGATTGTTAAAGGAAAAGAAAAACAGATCCTCTGGGATCTGCATGACAACATTCAAATGTCTAACATGTTTATCTAAACTCAGAAGTAGAGAAAATAATGAGACAGAAATCAATTTCTTTTTAAGTAGTGGCCAAAATTCCCCAAATTTAGTGAATGAAAAATTTACAGATTCTAGAAGTTTAGTGAACTCCAAAATCAATATGAAGATCATGACTAGTAATATCATAGTCAAGCTGATGAAAACTAAAGCGAAACCTTGAAAGTATTCAGAGAAAACACAGACACATTACATACAAAAGAACAATGATATGAATTACTGCTGGCTTCTCAACAGAAACAATGAAGATCAGAAGACAGTGGAACAAAATTCTTAACATGGTGAAAGAAAAAAAAAAAATCACCCCAGAGTGTTATACCCAGCAAAAAATTTCCTCAAAAAACAAAAGTAAATCAAGGACTTTTTTGAGATAAAGGAAACATAAAATATAATCATCCGTTAACGAGCATTAGAGTTTGTACTAAAGTAAGTTCTTCAAGCTAAAGAGAATGATAAATGATGGAAACTTGGACCTTTAGAAAGGAAATGAAGGCCACTAGAAATGGTGAATATATGGGTAAATATAAAAAACTACTTCCATTAATTTAGTTGAAATACATATGTATTTAAAGTAAAAACTACAGTGTTGGGACTTCCTTGGTGGCGCAAGGAGTCCCAACACTGGCTGGGAGTCCACCTGCCAATGCAGGGGACATGGGTTCAAGCCCTGGTCTGGAAGGATCCCACATGCTGGGGAGCAGCTGAGCCCATGTGCCACAGTTACTGAGCCTATGCTCTAGAGCCTGCATGCTACAACTACTGAGCCCACACGCCACAGCTGCTGGGGTCTGTGCTCTGCAACAAAAGAAGCCACTGCACTGAGAGGCCCACACACTGCAGTGAGGAATGGCCCCTACTCACTGTGACTAGGGAGTGCCCACATGCAGCAATGAAGACCCAATGCAGCCAAAAATAAATAAATAATAAGTAAATAAATAAATCAAAAAAATTACAGTTTTACTGTAGGGTTTATAATGAAAGTAGATATAATACATATAATCTCTACAGAGTAAAGTATGGGGCAGGTAAATGAACCTATACAGTTAGGAGGTTTTTACATTTCACATGAACAGTGAAATAATAACTCTAAGTACACTGAAACATACCTAAAGTACTGAAACATAAGGGCATATATGTAATCCTCACAGTAGCCACTTAAAGAAAAAAAAGGAAATAAAATAGAAAGAAATATAGCTAAAAAGCCAAAAGATGAACTAAAAGAAAATTCTTAAAAATATTCATTAATCTAAAAGGAGGCTGGAAAGGCACACGTCTTCTCACAAGACTTACAGGATCAAGCAATTTCTGGCCAAGAAACAAAAGCAGAATTGTCCCATTCCCCAATGGATTCAAATGAAAACAAGCAATAAATCAAGTACAACTCCATGATGAGACACTAGAGAAGCACCAAGCTGGGTCTAAATCACACATGAGATGGCACAAATTTATGCTGTATCAAAGTCACTTACATCTTACCATATCACTCTGAAAGCATCACTACTATCTGGACAGCTGGATGTGTTTTATTGGGAAAATGACTTTTTGTTTCTAAGTTTCTGCACGAGTAGGTTTGGTTCAATAATAAATATGTGAGACCTTTTGTTTGAGAGGGAAAAAAACACCCAAAGCCTGTCCAAATAAATTAAAAAGCAACACATAACTACACACTATCTACAATATATGCACGGCTAAAAATAGATACATCATGTAAACACAGATGGCTGGAATGAATATGTTAATATCAAATAAACTAAAGTATCACCCTAAACACTCAGAAACTAAGAATATCACCCCAAATAAAAACAGATACTTCATGATGATCAAAGGGTCAATTCCTAAGTAGAAATTATACAAAATGTTTATTGGACCACAACACAATTAAATTAGAAATCAGTAACAATAAAACATCTGGGAAAAATGTAGAAATTAAATAATACACTTTTAAATAAATCATGAGTCAAGTAAGAAAAAACAAAATAATTAGAAAATATTTTGAACTGAAAGACAATAAAAATATAGCATATTTGAACTTGTGTGATGTAGCTAAAGCAATGTTTAGAGGGAAATTTATAGCATTAGATGTTTATATTAGAAAAGAAGGAAAGTTTAAAATCAATTCACTAAGGCTCCATCTTAAGAAGCTGGACCAAGAAGAGCAAAGTAAACCGAAAGTAGGTAAGAAAGGAAGCATTAAAGAGCAAAAATATGGACTTCCCTGGTGGTCCAATGATTGAGAAGCCGCCTTCCAATGCAGGGGATGCAGGTTCCATCCCTGGTCAGCAAACTAAGATCCCACAAGCCACGGGCCGGCTAAGCCCATGCACCACAACTACTGAGCCCATGCACCTCAACTAGAGAGCCTGTGTGCCGCAACTACAGAGTCCACATGCCCTGGAGCCCACACCCCACAACTAGAGAGAAGCCTGCACGCTGTAATAAAGAGCCCACATGCTGCAACTAAAACCCAATGCAGCCAAAAATAAACAAATATTTTAAAAATAATAATAAAGAGCAAATAAATAATTAAAAAATAATAATAAAGAGCAAAAATTAATGGAATAGAAAGCAATAAAGAAAACTAACAAAGCCAAAATCTGGTTCTTTGAGAATATGAACAAATTTTGTAAATCCCTAGCTAGACTGATCAAGCAAAAAAGAAAAGAGAAAACAGAAATTACCTAAATAAATAAATAAATAAATAAATAAAGATTGTGGATAAAGAGATCACATGACGTAGTCCTGGGTACTTAGGACATATGTAGGGCTTGAAGGGAATTATATGGGTTTCACTGGTAGTAAGTTCTGTCTGCTCTCATCCCTAACTCGTTCATTCAATGAATGAAGAGCAATAGTGTATCATAAGATCAAAAACTTTTTTTTTCCCTTAAGATCTTTACTGGAGTATAAGTGCTTTACAATGTTGTGCCAGTTTCCGCTATACAACAAAGTGAATCAGCTGTATTCACATATATATCCCCATATTCCCTTCCTCTTGAGCCTCCCTCCCGCCCTCCCTATCCCACCCCTCTAGGTCGTCACCAACAAACTTTTTTTTAATACGAGATTTTGAGAAGTTATGATATTTATTGCTAGGAATGTCAACATGGGTTTATTATACTAATTTACAAAAGTTAAATTTCCATCATTTTCTCTTTGACTATTCCCTCTCTTAATTTTGACACATGCTTCTTTTCACATAAAATAAAGTTTTAATTTATCAACAATTTATTGCCCCCACAGATATTATCTACTCATTTCTAATTAAGTATTTTATTATATGTGGATATGTAAACATTTTAACAGATTATTCTAAAATCTCTGAACAATAATCAGACTAAAGTTTTCCAATTACAAGAAAGTAATAATAATAAAAATGAAGGGAGCCTTTTTTGTGATAATCACGGCCACTACATATACAGTGTACACACACACAAGGTATATTATCTTAATTTGGTTCTACATTATGATTCTGGCAATTAGGTTTTCACTTAACTAGTGAGAATACAGTCTAACAAAAGATAAATGAGTTAAATGTTAGTTTAAACTCTAACAACAAATCCGTAAGAACTTCTTTCTTTTTTTTTAAATAAAACTTTTAAGTAAACTTATTTCTTAGTGGTTTGCAACTAAGAAAAATATACTGTTGGATAAAATGTGCAGTCATTTGTGGATTATAGATAAGGCTGATTTTGGTGCAATCATGTTTTCACTGTTAAAAACTAAATGTAGGACTTACCTAGTGGTGCAGTGGTTAAGAATCCACCTGTCAATGCAGGGGACATGGGTTCGAGCCCTGGTCCGGGAAGATCCCACGTGCCACAGAGCCTCTAAGCCCGTGTGCCACAACTACTGAGCCCACGTGCCACAACTACTGAAGCCCACACGCCTAGAGCCTGTGCTCCACAACAGAAGCCACTGCAATGAGAAGCCTGCACACCTTAACGAAGAGAAGCCCCCACTCACCACAACCAGAGAAAGCCCACATGCAGCAATGAAGACCCAATGCAGCCATAAATAAATAAGTAAACAAATAAAACCTAAATGTATACGTTCTTAATATACCCAAACCTACATAAGTATCAAGTTAAAAAATAAAGAAATTCTCATATAATGCTGTCCTCAAACAAGTTACTTCCTCTCTGGTCATGTTTCCTCATCTACAAAATGTTGATCATACCTACCTTCCAGGGTTATTATAAGGATTAAATAATAGTAACAGCTGACTTGTGAGATAGCAGACAGGTGATGTGGAGGCAGGCACTGAGAAGGAAGTAACTGTGGGATGTGCTAATCTAAATGAATGAGTAAAACCTGACTCAGAGCATATGCAATGTTTCCCTCATACCATAGCTAATCCAATAAAGAGAAGTATTCTGATTCTGACAGACCTTTAAAATCTTAAGGCTGGCAAAGGATTACTTAAGTTTCAATACATTTCTTTTATATAGGAAGGTAAATAACAATAATCTTGGTTGAAGATTATCATCTCCACAGGAAACCCTCAGCAGCCAAACATATGACCTTCACCAGTTTGCTATTAACAGGAAAATCATATCACCTATCATCCAAGCCTTTGGAAAATAAAAGGGGATATTTTTTAGAGTCCAGGAAGGCATTATAACATAAGGACAAAGGCCTAAATTGGCCCTGTCCCACATAAACCAGAAAGTAGGATCACTCTGTCACCATCATAGCAAAGCTAAATACCACAATTAGAGGCCTTCTTTCAATTACTATCTGCCTCACTCTCCCCACAGCAACTGCAACTACTTTCCTAACCTCTACTCTTCCCAACTTACCCAATACCTGAAATAAACTCAAGTATCTCCAAACTCATCTCATGATTTTCCCTAACACAAAGATTTCACTGTAGAAAACATATGCCTACCATTCTCCAAAAATATTCTGCTCATTTACGTCTTCATGCACGCAACACATGCCAGTCTGAAATATTCTTTTATAAATGATGCTAATGTGGCTCAATGACCTATGACAGCAATAGCAGATCTATAATTTAAGTTACCCGTGACATCAAATTGAAAGAAAGTAATGTCTTAAAATATCACAGTATACCATAAACGCTCCTGGCCTTTTCCCTCAATGTCTTAATATTCATTATTTTAATTCTCATATCAAATGCCTCTTAACTTTGCTTATAGGCTACAGGAAGCAAAAAATGACTCTGCAGAGGATAAACAGGGAAAAGATAGCAAAGCCAAAACACAGTTTTTGCAACAACATTATTAAAGGCCTAAAAAGGACCGCAAAATCAAATACAGATTTTAAATGAATTAAACTGCTGACTTCTTTTCAGTCATGAGAAATACTTTAAACAATTCTGAGTAAAACTCACATCCTAGACTATGAACAACCCCATTTACTTTATTAAGTAAATTTAATTATATACTTGAAAGATCTCCATTAAGAACAAAGAGTAAAGAGATTTCCTACTCTGACCAAACAAAAAAGTCAAAGAAACTATACTAAAATTTAGAATGTTATTTTTCCCTCATTTCTTGAATAAATACCTTTCTGATAAATCACTCTAGAAGTCTCTAGAGTACCAAAACCAATATGGAGATATATTATAACCAAAGAAACATTTGATAAAAAATGTGGCACTCTAGAACACACAATATATAAGCAATAAATGGACAGCAAGATGTCCTATTATACCAGATAAATGCTTTCAATATCTACAGAATAGGAAGAATCACCATAACATCCCTACATAAAATGAATTACTGCCCTCAAAAACCAATTTGTCAAGTTTCTTAATTGGCTAATAAGTTCTAAACACATGTAATCAAAATAAATATCCTAATATTTTATCTTTCAAAAAAATAACTACAATACTTCAAATAGTCTCTTAAGTAGAGTACTATAAAATGAAGACCACACTTACCATAAAATAAGACTACAATTAAACTTACATTTAAAATTCTTACACTGAATAAACTAACATGGATTCCAGGTGAGGATGACATTTTGAACTCGGATATCTACTTTTATCCCCAACCAAAATTGAACAAAACCATAACAACACGAGGGATTCTTTTAAAAGACCTATACTCTAGGAAAGGATACACTTTTGAAAAGGGAAGTGCCCAATGGTGTCTTGGTGGTGAAAGAAAACTAGAAAACAAGGTGCTGAAGCTCAGGGTTCTATAAAAACAAGACGACATCAAAGGATCTGAAAACAGACCTGGCTTTTCTCACAAAGTTTCCCATTTATTAAAGAAATCCCACCTCAACTGAATTAATAATATAGTACAGTGCCATTCAAGAAATCTTGTAAGTCACCCCAAACCTTCGGTCCACCAACTGAATTGTCTGTTACTGCCGATTCAGGAAAATTCTGTACATTATCATGAATAACAAAAAAGAATATTGGGAATTCCCTGGTGGTCCAGTGGTTAGGACTCCATGCTCTCACTGCCAAGGGCTTAGGTTTGATCCCTGGTCAGGGAACTAAGGTCCTGCAAGCCACGCAGCATGGCCAAAATAAAAAATAAAAAAGAATCTAACATCTATACAAAGTAATTGTAAGAATCAAAGTTGGAACCAAATTTTTTCAGGTGATACAAATATACAACACAAAAAAGTGAAGAAGAGAGTATAACATAACACTCCAACATGAATTAAATATAGCATATAATGAGACATAGGCATTAGTGATAAAAGAGCCAAGAAAAAGAAACTTTAAAAAATAAAAGTAACAAACACAAAAATAAACAAATGGGACCTAATTAAACTTAAAAGCTTTTGCACAGCAAAGGAAATCATTAACAAAATGAAAAGACAACCCTCAGAATGGGAGAAAATATTTGCAAAAGAAGCAACTGACAAGAGATTAATCTTCAAAATATACAAACAGCTCATGTAGCTTAATATCAAAAAAACAACCCAATCAAAAAATGGGTGAAAATCTAAATAGATATTTCTCCAAAGAAGACATACAGATGGCTAAAAAGCACATGAAAATATTCTCAGGATCACTAATTATTAGAGAAATGCAAATCAAAACTACAATGAGGTATCACCAAACACCAGTCACAATGGCCATCATCAAAAAATCTACAAACAATAAAAGCTGGATAGGGTGTACAGAAAAATGAACCCTCCTACACTGCTGGTGAGAATGTAAATTAGTACAGCTACTATGGAGAACAGTATGAAGTTTCTTTAAAAAAGTAAAAACAGAGCTACCATACGATCTAGCAATCCACTCATGGGCATATATCCAGAGAAAACCATAATTTGAAAAGATACATGCACCCCAATGTTCACTGCAGTACCATCTACAACAGCCAGGACCTGGAAGCAAGCTAAATGTCCACCAACAGAGGAATGGATAAAGAAGATGTAGTACATATATACAACGGAATATTACTCAGCCATAGAAAAGAATGAAATAATGCCATTTGCAGCAACATGGATGGAGCTAGAGACTGTCGTACTGAGTGAAGTCAGACAGAGAAAGACAAATATCATATGATAACATTTATATGTGGAATCTAAAAAAGGGGGTACAAATGAACTTATATACAGAACAGAAACAGAGTTACAGATGTAGAAAACAAACTTATGGTTACCGGGGTAAGGGGTAGGGGGATAAACTGGTAGATTGGGATTGACATATACACACTACTATATATAAAACAGATAACTAATAAAGACCTACTATATAGCAAAAGGAACTCTACTCAATATTCTGTAATAGCCTACATGAGAAAAGAATTTTAAATAGAGTGGATATATGTTATATACAACTGTTTCACTTTGCTGTACACCTGAAACTAACATGACATTGTAAATTAACTATACTACAATAAAAATGTTTTTTTAAATAAAATAAATGAAAGCAATAGAAAGGACAAGAAAAAAGTAATAGACGAGGCAGACAATGAACATCAAACCTCACTGGGGTTCCAGAATAAGAAAAAACAAGGTAAGAGAACTAATATTATAATCATAATCCAAAAATACTTTTGGAACTAAAAGAGTCTACATGTAGAAAGGATCCACTGTATATCTGGGAAAATGAATTAACCAACTCTAAGACAGATACTGATGAAGTTACTGCACATTAATGATAAAGGAAAAAGAACACTCTGATCAAGTCGATAATAAAGAAAATCAAGTTGACATCAGTCTGCTCAACTGTGAGATATACAGCAAAAAAAATGGCTTTAGTTTTCCTTACGGAGCTCAAGATGAAAAAAAAGTGTGCTAACAATGTTATATCTAGTCAAGCTATCTTTATCAAAATTACAAGAAAAAAGAATGACATAAGTACTAACTTATGTTAGACTCTAATAAGTCAAGGACATGTTACAACTTCTAGGTTAAGCACTCAAAGTAAAATTAAAAGAAAGTAAGCTAGGGAGGTGGGAGAGGGATGGACTGGGAGTCTGGAATTAGCAGATGCAAACTGGTAATATATAAAATGGATAAACAACAAGGTCCTACTGTATAGCACAGGGAACTATATTCAATACCCTGTGATAAAGCCTAATGGAAAAAAATATGAAAAAAGAATGTGTATATGTATATATGTATATATATACATATATACATATACACACATACACACACACACATCACTTTGCTTTACAGCAGTAATTAACACAACATTGCAATTCAACTATATTTCAATGAAAACAAAAAAAGAAAGCTAACAAGCTAATAAAAGTAATTCAAAGAAGGTAAGAAAGCACAAAAAAGAAAAAAACGGATTGGACAAATAGAAAACAAATAATAAAATGGAAGATTTAAATCCAAATATAACAGTAAACATAAATAGACTAGATAATACAATTGAAGGAAAAAGACTACCAGATTAATTAAAAAAAAAAAACCGCAGAGAGCTTTCAAAATGAATATGTTAAATATAAAAACAGAAAGTTTGATAGTAAAAGAAAAGAAAGATATCATACAAGCACTAATAAAAAGATGCTGAAATTACATCATCATCAGACAAGGTAGACTTCAAAGTAAGAAATATTTCTAGAAATAGAGACTTTCATGAAAAGGTCACTCTGAAAAGAATATAAAACTATTCTGAATTGCATACACTTACTAACAGAGCCTCAAAACATATAAAGCAGAAGCTGGTAGAATTTTATGAAAAACAGACAAATCTACAATCAAGATCTGTCTGTGAGCTCTCTTAGTAACTGATAAAATAAGCAGGTTTTAAAAGGAAAAAAAAAGTAAAGCTATAGAAGATTTGAACAAATGGTTAAATTCACCTATTTAACTGCATTCCTTCTTAATCAACTGTATCTGTAATATTTCCTAAAATAAATCTTATGACAGGCCATAGAGCTAATTTCAACACATTTCAAAGCTGAAAGGTCTTCAGATTATGTTCTCTTAACTACAGTGAAGAAAAAAAGAAACAAAAGACAACCAAAAAAGCTTTCAAATGTTCGGAAGTTAAGTAACATATTTCTGTATAACCCATGGGAAAGATGAAGTCACAGTTTTATCTGAACTGAATGAAAACTAAAATATGGCACATCAAAAATCTGTAGGCTAGGGCTTCCCTGGTGGTGCAGTGGTTAAAAATCCACCTGCCAATGCAGAGGACATGGATTCGATCACTGGGCCGGGAAGATCCCACATGCAGTGGAGCAACTAAGCCTATGTGCCACAACTACTGAGACTGTGCTCTACAGCCCGTGAGCCACAACTATTGAGCCTATGTGCCACAACTACTGAAGCCCATGTGCCTAGAGCCCGTGTTCTGCAATAAGAGAAGTCACAGCAGTGAGAAGCCTGCGCACAGCAACCAAGAGTAGCCCCTGATCACCACACCTAGAGAAAGCCCATGCATAGCAATGAAGACCCAACGCAGCCAATAAATAAATAAATTAATTCATTTTTTAAAATGTGTAGGCTATGCTAAAGTACAGTGAAAAGGAAAATTTGTAGCATTGAATACACATATTAGGAAAGGATAAAAACTAAAATAAATGATCTAAGCTTCCATCTCAAGGAGCTAAGAAAAGAATAGAAAACTATACTCAAAGAAGGTAAAAAGAAATACAGAAAAAAAGCAAAAATTATTGAATCAGAAGATCAAGAAAGACAAAGTTGATTCTTAGAGAAGAGTAATAAAGTTGATAAACCCCTGGTGGAAATGACAAAGAAAAATAAAGAAATCACAAATAAAATAATCGATTTTGTAGTTAAGAGGCCTTTCGCCCATAGGGGTTAAAGGCCATGGGAACAGCCCTCTCACCATAAACAAATAGAAAAAAAGACAAAATGTATTTAACAACTATGTCAGACATTGGACAACTGGCATCACAGAAATGTAATTCCCCAAGAAAAGGAAAATAAAAAAGGGAACCCTGGGATTGCCCTGGTTTACTGCCTTGGGGAAGTTTCCAAGCCACAGAGCAAGGAAAGGAACTCAAATAAAGCTTCACAGACTTGCTGAGTTAAGGGAAACAGAGACAGATCTTCAAGGAGGCCAAGGTGCTAGATTCTGTAAGAGAAGGAAGTTGGACAGAGAGAGGGATCCAAAAATCTGCAGAGGCTCTCTGGATCTTTGACAAGTTCCAATCTACGGATATGTGAAATGAAATTCCAAGGGACCAGGGCAAAATACACTGGACAGCAATAGAAATCCAGAATATCATATGAGGGAAAAGTAGTATTCTACAAGCCAGAGTTGAGACATCTGTACATAAGACACTGTATATAGAGTCAAGTATTAATTCTGGAGCTAAATTAGTCATAGAGTAAAGGTACTCTGAATCAATCCTAACAAAGTTTAAAAGCAAGCCTTGATATTGACAAAATACTACCTGATGAAGTTAGATTATGGCTACATGAGGATTTATTATACTATTCTCTGTTTTAACGAATGCTTAAAATTCTCCATTCAAAGGTTAAAAAAATTATTTGAAACTTCATTTATAAGTCTGTTATTTGAAACTCACATAAAAATCACTATGGCTTTTCAATCTAATTCACAGAAGCCCACTGACAGAAAATGCCATAAACCTTACACCAAAAGACTATTTCAAATATACCCAGCAACAAAATGCTATTTCTTTGGGGAAAAAAACACATTCTGAATTTTAACTAAGATAAATTAAGTGGATTAATATTCTTCAGCTTTGGTCACTAATTGATCCTACATATACTTTAGAGAAATCTATCTGCATCAGTATAGTTGCCAAGTGTTTTAAACTGCAGAACCAAGGTTAACTGTCCTCACTAGGGGCAGAGGATGAAGCCTCTAGTTGCTATAGATCAAGTGTTTGTAAACAGGGATTGTTTGTATATTTCTGACACAGTAATTCCCTATTCATACTGTCCTAACTGAAGAAGAATCTTTCTTATAAAAATTTCATATACACTTACTTGGACTTATAACTTACATCAAGTTTTACAACTGAATTATCAGAATTCAAAGCTGGTAAATAAAAATCAAAGCCAATCCTGCATTTACTTGATATTTAATGCTGTAAAATATGCAAAATAATACACTTGTTTAGTATATCTCTTATTTAGCAACTGCTATAGGGCGTCATATTTGCCCCTATTATTACTAAGGACTTCTACATGCTAAGAAGTATGCCAGCTTTATTCATCTATTTTATCTCTTTTAATTCTCCAGAGTATTTAAACATATAGTTGTTACTGTCATCTCATTTTGGTGTCTAGGGGGAAGTTTTTTTTTCTTGCTTTGGGGGCAGGTGAGTTGGGTTATTTTTTTGGTTTGGTTTGGTTTGGTTTTTGCTTTGAGAAAAATGAACTCTGTAAAGTTCAGAGGTCACAGAACCAATGTGTGATAGACCTGAAATTTGAACTCACATTTGTCCACATCCTTTCAACTACAGCCCACTGCCAATAAGATCTGACTGCAGTATCATTTTCAAATAAAATCTATAAAAAAGAAAATAAATATATACACAGATTCATTTCTAAAATATTATCAAAAGATTTAACCCCACCTTATTCTAGATAGATCCAGTCAACTAAGTATCTTGGAATTCTCATGTCAATCTTCAAAAATGTCCAGTCATCATCTCTAGTTTGCCCATTTTTAAGAGAAGATATTAAAAGGTAGAAATGGGAAGAAAAAAAGCAAAAAAAAAAATGCAGAATGCCAATGCCTCCCCCCTAAAAAAGCATATAACCCACCCACTATGCCAAAGGTTAAGTCATTTAGTCAAGTTCAAAGATCTTCAAAGACTTCTTAGATCCAGATAAGCCCATATGTTACTAAAATTCTGCGAAAAAGCTATTACTTTCCAATCTGCTTCTCATGTTTAAGATACAGAACACACAGATGCTTGGCATCACTCATCAGTCTTCCTAAATTTTCACACCAGATAATCAAGGTCCACCAATAACCTTCCTGTCTAAAAGTCCCAGAAATGTCTTTATTCCATCAATGCTTGGTTCACTTGTTAAATCTGAAAGTAACCATAAAAGACCATTCAGTTACTGTACGATAAGTGTTAATTTGCTAATTTCTTCACAGGTAATCAATTAAAATGTAAAATATTGGATAAAATTAGTTGCACTAAATTTAACAGCTGCTCCATAAGCATAATTAGTTTCACAAGGGCCATATGTATTCTGAACAGAGAGAGAGTTGAAACAAATAGACAGATTTTAAGTAAGTTTGAGAAAATCTGCATTTAATTAGCAGGTGGGCACTACAACTGCATAACGTTTTTATACATTTATATTTATGAAGTGACAGAAGATCTAAAGGCTTTTTAAAATGGCGTTTATTGTTTGAATGGGAACTGTTTTGCTGCATGCTAAAGTGATTTAAATCCTTATAGCTCTGCTTTGAAAAAAATCATAAATGGTGAAAGAAAACATGTGGAAAACTGTAAAACTAGAAAGAATTTGCGACAAAAAACAGATACACATACCATAACTAAAAGGAAACTACACTTAATTAAATGTACACTACATCTGGAATATCAGCCTAATAAAACGTGAAACTATTAATTTTCATTGTTCTAAAGGAAATGAGGTCAGTGTCATTTAATAATTCCTCCAATTACATTGGACTAACTCACTGGACTGTATGTTCTGGATACCATCTAATCTTAAAATGCTATATACTTTACAATATCCTTAAGTCAAACTTTTTAAATAAAGGCATTTAAATTACAAAAGAATAAAAGAATAAAATAGGCAAATGAAACTCTTTAGCAGCTGGTAGCTACCAGCATTAGGTTTTAAACTGTATAACTTTTGCATGAGGTTTTTCATGGTTGCCCATAATAAGTATGAGATCACACTTGTTAGTTCTTATTAGCACTAAAATCATCACTTTAAATATAGAAGTAGAATACAGTTTTAAAAATTAAAATGTTTACCTGGCCAATAATTTCATTAGTAGGCTATATTTATCATTATCAAGTTATAAATGTATAAAATAAGGTTTTTTTCAAAGGTGAAGTGTTTTTAAAAGTTTTTTATTCTTAATTAAAAAAGCAATAATATTTGTAAGAGAAAATGATAATTTTCCAAAATAAAAGAGAACAATGAAGCAAATTCCTGCATTGTCTGTATGTGTTGAGGAGAGTTAGAGAGGAAAGTGCTTGCTTATCAACTAAGTAAACCAGGACCTTAAAATTTTACTTCCTTCACCTAGCTAAATAATGTAGCATTCCACTTAGGTATCGAAGACACTAAACTTCAAATTTTTCTTTAAATAATAAGGCTGTTATCCACAAATTTAAATTATTAAACATGAATTTTGATTTTGGCATCCTATTTTGGGAAATAAAAAAAATATCATATCAACTTAACAGTTTCTAACTCTCAAAACTTAAATCTATACATGAAAATTTTTAAGTGTTCATGGAATCCTTGTATCAAAAAAAAGTTTTTAACAGTAAGTATAATTGTAAAATATAACTGATAACTTTGTGTTTATAATGAACATTAATAATAATTACTTCATGTTCAAAAATAAGAGGAAAAATACAGATCACTCTACCTCACAGTAATTTAAAGTTTTTTAAATTAAAATTTTTCTTTAAAAGATTACTTCCTTTTTCATAATATATAAAAGCCAAAAGGAACAAAAGTCTTACTATCCTCTTATTAGATAGTAAATTCTATTATTATAAAGCTGAAAGAAATTAAGACACTAAACAGTTTAGTTCTAAGTTATTTACGAAAAAATTTTTTTAAATTATTTTTTAAAAGCCTCAAGCAACTTGCTGCAAAATCTCATTCAATGCAACTACATGAAACAATTTAAGGGGGACAGACTGATAGTTTACAAATCAGATTGCATTCTGCTGCCTTTAAGTTAGATTTCCAATTCCCTTGTTTTTTGCTGCTCTTCCAAACCCGTGAAAAAGTTCTAAATTGCTTATGTCAATATTTTAATTGTCAAACAAAGCTTTATTTAATGGTAATAAAAGGATCAAAGAAAGAAAGACATCTAGGGCACGAAACTTATCTCAATGGTCACAATATTTTATAAATAAAAAACAGGATCTGGGAATTCCCTGGCAGTCCAGTGGTTGGGGGGGGGGGGGGGTGCTTTCACTGCCAAGGGCCTGGGTTCAATCCCTGGTGGAGGAACTAGTATCCCCAACAAGCCGTGTGGAACCGCCAAAAAAAAAAAAATTGAAAAAATTAAAAACAGGATCAGGAACATACACCCAGCATTATTATATTTTGTACTGTATGCTCAGGTACAAGAAGCAAGAATATCTGAAATCACGACACATGTTACTTTATTTCTTGATTTGGTGTGAGTACTTTAAAAATACTCCTAGTGTGTGTTCCCCTTCCCACCCCAATAAACAGTGTTATAGGAAGCAAAGGAGATTTTTTAGAAAGAGACAGAGTCTACGTCTTTAAGGTGTTGTTCCAAGATAAAAGAAGAAACAAAGGCAAGGTAGAAATGTAAAAGGACATCTATAGTTAATTGAAAATTCAAAAGTCATACGTTTTTCTGGTTTTCCCTCTGGATCTTCATCCTGCATGTTTCCAAAGTGATTTGATAAAGGTATTCCCAAATTCAAGTTCAAGATGCAGTATAAATAATTGATTGTATACTACTGGAAATATCACCAACAAGCAAAAAAATAAACCTAAAAGTGACAGCCCATCTCAGGACTTCCCTGGTGGTGCAGTGGTTAAGAATCCACCTGCCAATGAAGGGGACATGGGTTCAGTCCCTGGCCCAGGAATATTCCAACATGCTGTGGAGCAACAAAGCCCATGTGCCACAACTACTGAAGCCTGCATGCCTCAGGCCCATGCTGTACAGCAAGAGAAGCCACCACAATGAGA
Organism: Hippopotamus amphibius kiboko; assembly: GCF_030028045.1. Classification (NCBI taxonomy): domain Eukaryota; kingdom Metazoa; phylum Chordata; class Mammalia; order Artiodactyla; family Hippopotamidae; genus Hippopotamus; species Hippopotamus amphibius. The sequence continues at coordinate 136,640,913 of NC_080191.1, read as the reverse complement.
AGCCCGTGCACTGCAACGAAGAGTAGCCCCCGCTCACTGCAACTAGGGAAAGCCCATGCACAGCAAAGAAGACCCAACACAGCCATAAATAAATAAACAAACACATACATACACAAATACATACATAAATTTATTTTTTTTTAAGTGATAGCCCATCTCAATAGCACCTGGCATGTGTGGCTTTTTATCAACAATAAAAGTAAAAACTTTTTAGGCTCAAACTTATAAATTATTTTACTTTTTACTTTTATATAACTCCTTTTGTTTTCAAAGGTCTTTGATAAAAAGAAATGGCTTCAATATGTAATTATGTCTATTTTAAGCTGATATTTTCCTTTTTAAATAAGACAAGCAAAAACATAACTTCCTAAGTCAATATTATAATTGAATAGCCCATAAGTTTACTAGAAGATCAACTTACACAGATAATACAAAGATTTCTTATTTCAAGCCACATATCATTCATTTCCCTTTTCACTACTGATTAAGGAAAGAAGAGGTTACATATTTTTAAAAATAACTTTGCAAAAAGAATTTTAAAAAAAAGAAAAAAAATAACTGCAAGTGTCATTTTATTTTAACTTGACGTTGAAAAAATAAAGAATTTTCAAAACCCTGTTTATTCTCTTGAAAATAATAAGATAATAAAAACCAGTTTATTCTCTTGAAACATATTTTCAAAATCCTCAAATTATCAACCAGAGCTTTCCTTACAGATAATTAAATAGAAATTAAGCTATTTTCCCATTAAATTACTTAACATTTATCTGCATTAATACAGATTAACGTGGAGGGCATGTAAGAACTGGAGGCAAAGACAATTGACCATTTAATATAGGAGAATATGGCATTAACTTAAAAATCAGACACTGGGAACCATCAAATCAGAATAGTGTGGGACCATATACTATTCAAAAATACTCTCTATAACTATATAACTATACAGCTCAGTATACCATGCCATAATTGATATTCCTCAACTCACTAGTAAAAACAGAATACAACTGTACTTGAACTTCCTTTTTAAAAAAAATCCTGCTACTCATGAAAAAATAAAAGCTGAAATACCTATCCTTGAAGGAGGAATAGTATTCAAAATATATTAAATCAGGAAAAAAGGAATTCTAATTATTCTTTAAGCCACTCTTTCCCTGAATGCAAAACACTCTATCTGAGCAAAAAGAAGCTGAAAATAAAAAAAGGTCTCCACACAAATTCTCCAAGTATTTTCCATTACACTTAGGCTACAACATTAACTCTGGGAGTTTGAGGAGACCTAAGACTGCCTTAAGTACTCATGTTTGGGCCTGAGTAAGCCAGAGTTCAGAATATCAAGAATTGTTATGAAGGGATTTAAAACAAAGTTCATAATCTCAGGCCCTCTGACAAGCCAATATGAACGCCAGATGGGGAGCTGCCCTACCACCTTAAGAAAAGGTATTTATAAAGTAAGCTTATGTTCATAAGTCTCAGTTACATGTTTGACATTATGAACCTTATAAATGATCTGTGATTAACTTATAAAATTCAAAAGACAGAAACATACCAGATTCCTTCCTGCCTTATGGCCTTTGCACTGGCTCTTCCTACTGTCTTACTGTTCCCCAGACATCTCAGACTCCCTCATCTCCTTCAAATCTCTGCCGAAATGTCATCTTTTCATTAAATTCTATCCTTTCTAATCTGCTAAACATTGAAACCCAACCTCTCCCCTGACCTGCACACAACTCCCAATGCCCCATACCTTGTTCTGTTTTTCTTTTTTTCACTGCATTAAACCTAATATCTATAAAATTTACTTACTATATTTATTGTTCATTGACTAGCCTCCTTGCTAGAAATAAGCTCTACAAGAGCAATTCCTTTTATTTACTGACATATCCCAAGTGCCTAGAACTGTGCCTGTCAAAAAGAAGACAAATATTTGTTAAAATGAATAAATTCGTATACTTTCTCAATTTTTCCCTTTCTTCCAATCTAATCTTGCATGATTATTTAATATTTTTCCTTAATAAATTCACTTAAATATTTCTTATCTAATTTATTTCCCATGTATTTAAATTAAATATTAGAAATTAATGACATCTTCTCTTCTTCCTAGTAAAATATCATAACTAACAGATAAGTTATAACACTATAAACTATACTATAATACCTAGAAAAGAAAGTTTCAATGAAGTGAAGTCTTTCTATCATTGGTTTTCAACAAAACAAATGCATATACTCTCAACTTCATACAAGAAATTCAAAAAGTAATTCAGTCCACAAAAAGCTGTAATCTGCAGCATTTTCTCCACTCTGGGATCACTCCACCATCACACCCTCCCAAACATAGGCAATTCTCCCAGATGACAGGAATTTCTCTCATGTATCCAGAATTCTAACTCTAAGTTCCAAGAAAAATCCTTGCTATGCCATATTCAACAAATTCACTTTGCTCCCTTGTCCTTAGAGTCCTAATGAACATATAGTGCTCTTCAATACATTTTGAAAAAAGCATTTCATAAAGTTTCAGGACCCAAAATGATTTTATTGATCATCTATTTCAGTGATTCTCAACTGTGACCACTCATCAGTCACCTGAGGAGCTTTTTAAAAACACACGCATGGTGGGACTTTCTAGGTGGTGCAGTGGTTAAGAATCAGCCTGCCAATGTAGGGGGCATGGGTTCAATCCCTGCCCCAGGAAGATACCACATGCTGCAGAGCAACTAAGCCTGTGTGCCACAACTATTGAGCCTGCGCTCTAGAGCCCGTGAGCCACAACTACTGAAGCCCACGCGCCTACAGCCTGTGCTCCGCAACAAGAGAGGCCACCACAATGAGGAGCTCATGCACCACAACAGTGTAGGCCCTGCTCGCCGCAACTAGAGAAAGCCCACTCACAGCAACGAAGACCCAACAAAGCCAATTAAATAAATAAATAAATTTAAAAACAACAGTGTTCTATTAAAAAAAATACACACATGGCAAAAAAACAAAACCAAACAGAACTTTGACCTACACTTCATACCTTATACAAAGATTAACTCAAAGTAGATCGAAGACTTAAATGTAAAACATAAAACTGTAAAACTTCTAAAAGAAAACATAGGAAAAAAACTTTAGAATCTAGTGCTTGACAAAGAGTTTTCAGATTTGATACCAAAAACACAATCCATAAAAGGAAAAATTGATAAACTGGACATCGTCAAAATTTAAAACTTTTGCTCTGTGAAAGGCCCTGTGAACAGAATGAAGAGACAAGCTACAGACTGGGGGAAAATATTTGTAAACCACATATCTGACAAAGGACTAACAACTAGAATATATAAAGAATTCTTAAAACAGAAAGAAAAAATAAACAAAAAACATTAACAGAAGTTTTACCAAAGAGAATATTCAGATAACAAACACATGCAAAGATGTTTAACTTCACTAACCGTTAGGGAAATGAAAATTACAACCATAAAATTACTATATACCTATCAGAAAGGCTAAAATAAAAAAAAAGTAACAACATCAAATGCTGGCAAAGATACAGAGAAACTAGATGGCACATACAGTACTAGCTGGAATGTAAAATGGTACAACCCCATTATGGAAAACAGTTTGTCAGTTTCTCACAAAATTAAACATGCAACTACTATGATCTTACGATTGTATTTGGGGGCATTTATCCCACAGAAATGAAGACTTATGTTCACACACAAATCTCTCCATGAATTATCACAGCAGCTTTTTTCATAATGGCCAAAACATATAAATAATCCAGACATACTTAATGCATGAATAGTTAAATAAACTATGGTATATCCATACCATGGAATACTACCCAGCAATAAAAAGAACAAATTACTGATGCATGCAACAACTAGGATAAATCTACAGGGAAATATGCTAAGTGAAAAAAAGCCAATCCCAAAGCTTCCAAATTGTACAATTCCATCTACGTAACATTCCTAAATGACAGGTATTACAGAAAAGAACAGACTGGTTGTCATGGTTGAAGAAGTGGATACAAGCAAAAGGGAAGAAAGAGGATGTGACTATAAACTGAGCAACATGAGAGAAACTTGTGGTGATATAATGGTTCTCTATCTTGTCTGTATCACTGTCAATATTCTGCTTTTGATACTGTACTGCAGATACTACTATTGGGGAAACTGGAAAAAGGATACACGGCATCTATTATTTCTTAAATCTGCATACAAATCCACCATTATCTCAAAATAAAATGTTCAATTTACATAGCCAATATGATTATGTTCAATACATAGACATATTCTGGAAGCACTAGCCAATGCAACTGGACTAGACAAAATAATCAGAGGCATATGAAATGGAAATAAAACTATCTCTATTTGCAGATATTATACCTGAACTCCTAGAGAAAAAATATGAATTAAACCATTCAAAAAGAATTTCAAAAAACGCTCATCAAGGTAATAGCTCAACTTAAGAATGACTGAGGATATAAAATTAATATTTAAAAATCAATAGCATTCATATGTGCAAATAGCCAGTAAGGAGGTATAATGGGTAGAAAAAAACTCCCATTTGCCAATGATTTAAAAAATAAACATTGAGGAATAACATAACAAAAAATGTTCAAAACCTAAAAAATAAACCCCCAAAAACAGAAAACAAAAACTGTAAAGCACTCCTGAAACACATACGAGTAACCTGAAACAAACTGTCATTGGTTAGGCCGTCTCAGCTTCATCAAGGTGTCAGTTCTTAAGCTAATTTACAAATTTAACACAACCCCAATAAAAGTTCCCACGAGCACTTCTACGGACCTAAAAGGCTGAACCTAAAATTGATACAGAAAAATAAACATCCAAGAATAGCTAGGAAAACAGTAAAAAACAAAGAATTCTCAAGGGGGAATAGACCTACTAGATATCAAAACGTGCTACAAAGCCTCTATAATTAGAACAAACTTGTAAGACGGACAAACAAAAGGAATAGAACAGAAAGTCCAGAAATATATCCAACTACACATAAAAATCTAGTATATGATAAAGGTGATAATCACTGCAGTAAAGACAGTCTTTAAAAAAATGGTTTAGGGGAAATTCCCTGGTGGTGCAGTGACTAAGACTCCACACTCCCAATGCAGGGGTCCTGGGTTCAATCCCTAGTCAGGGAACTAGATCCTACATGCATACTGCAACTAAGAGTTCACATGCCACAACTGAGAAGCCTTGAGCCACAACTAAGGAGCCTGCCTGCCGCAACAAAGGAGCCCGTGTGCTGCAACTAAGGAGGTGGCATGCCGCAACTAAGGACCCCTGGAGCCACAACTAAGGAGCCCTGGAGCCACAACTAAGACCCAGTGCAACCAAATAAATAAATAAATAAACAATGGTTTAAAGGTAAATGCATGATTATTTGAAAGAAAATAAAATTAGATATATTCATCACATCATATACAGGGAAGAAACTCCAAATGAATCAGAGATCTAAATATAAAAATAAAACTCAAAAAAGTACTAGAAGAGCACATGGGTGAATTCCCCTGTAACCTGGGTGTGGGAAAAGGCTCTCAGACTATGACCAAAATTCTAGGTAGAATATAGCTATGTCTGACTCAAACTGGGAGAAACATTTGCAAATTTATTACACATAAAGGGCGAGTATTTCAATTAAAAATCAAGCAATGGGGGAAAAAAAACAAAAAAGCAAAACAAAATGAAATGCTGTTTTCAAGAAAAATATGTAAAACACAAGGCCATAGAAAGTTGGCAGTATAAGGACAGGAAAAGATTTACCAAGCAAACACTAACCAAAATATTCACATCAGACAAACTAGATTTTAAGGCCAAAAGCATTTACTACAACAGAAGACTGACATTTTATAATAGGAAAAATCTTAAGATAATTACAATTCTATATTTGTAGGCATGCATAATAATACATGCCTCGAGATACACTGATATAAAGCAAGGAGAAAATTTAACACATAATTCTCAGTAACTGAGGACAAACAGACAAAAAGATCAGTAAGGTAATAGAATATTTGAACAAGATTAACAAATTTGACCTAATCAGTGTATAGAAAACAATTCTACTAATAACTAAAAATATACACACTCCTTTAAGATACATATATAACATTTATAAAAACTGGCCATATGTAGGACCATGAAGCAGTCTCAATGAATGTCAAAGCACTGAAAGTGTTCAGAATATGTTCTCTGAGTAAAGGACCAAAATAAAATTATGCTAGAAAACAATAATAAAAAGATAAAACTAGAAGAAAAAAAGCTTTATGTTTAGAAATTGCAAAATGCACTTCTAAATAACCCATGGATCAAAGAAGACATCACAATAGAGATAAGAAAATATGCTGAATTAAATGATAATGATAGTACCTGAAATTTATGGGATACAGTTAAAGTTGTGCTTAGAGAAAAATGTATATTTAAAGGATATATTAAACAAAAAATCATTTAAGCATCCATCTCAAGAATTTATTAAAAAATGAACAGGAAATTAAATTCAAAGAAGAGAGGAAGAAAATAATTCAAGCAAAAATTAATGATTAGGAAATAAGCAAGAGAAAGGTCAGTAAAACCAAAAGAAAACTGATGAATCCTTGGTGAGACTGATCAAGAAAAATAGAAGCATTACATAAATACTATCAAGAATGGAAAAAGGGATCATCACAGCAGAATCTATGATATCAAAAAGATTAGGTGTTAGGAACAATCCCCTGTGAATAAACCTGAAAAATTAAATTAAATGAACAAACTCTTGACCCACACAAAAATAGAAAATCAGATGTCAATTCTCTCCATATTGACTTATAGAATCAATAAAATCCCAATCAAAATCCCAGCATTTTCTTTTCCTTCTTTTTTCTTTTGTTTTTTTTTAGAAATAGGCAAGATGATTCTAAAAATTATAAAGATATACAAACAGTCAAAATTAGCCAATATACTCTTACGGAAAAAGAACTAGGTAGAAGAATGTACCTGATATCAAGACTTCACTTAGGCAAAAGTCATTAATTAAGACAGTATGGAATCAGCGTAAGGATAGATAAATAGATCAATAGAACAGAATAGAGAACTCATAAGCCCATGCACACATGGGCACTTGATTAGTAAGAGCCCTAACAAGCAGTGAAAAAAGGAACGTCTTTTAAATAAGCAGTACTAAGTCAACAACTAGATGACCACTAAAAACAAAAAACAAAAAAACTTCACACCATACTACCACAGATAAAAATTATTTCCAGATTTAAATGTTAAAGGTACAACAATAGAGTTTCTAAGACATTTTTTCATGATGTTGGGGTAGGCAACAATTTCTTGAAAAAGATGCAAACAGCACGAACCACCCAGGAAGGAAAGCTACACTAAAGTTAGGAAGTCCTGCTTGCCTATGCAGGGGACACAGGTTCGAGCCCTGGTCCAGGAAGATCGCCCATGCTGCATAGCAACTAAGCCCGTGCGCCACAACTACTGAGCCTGCACTCTAGAGCCCAGGAGACACAACTACTGAGCCCGCATGCCACAACTACTGAAGCCTGCACACCTAGAGCCTGTGCTCCACAACAAGAGAAGCCACTGCACTGAGAAGAAGCCTGTGCAGCGCAACAAGGAGTAGCTCCTGCTCGCCGCAACTAGAGAAAGCCCATGCGCAGCAACAAAGACCCAACGCAGCCAAATAAATAAATAAGTAAATAAATATTATTTTTTTAAAAACTTCACGTTTAAAAAAAAAATTCAGAAAGTCTGAACATCAAGACCATTTTAAGAGTAAAAAGACAAGCCAGAGAGTGGAAGAAGACATTTGAGATATATATAACAAAGATAATCAGAATACATAAAAAAACAGAACAAAACCAAAAAAACCTAAAAACTGTTACAAATCACTAGGAGAGCAATCTTCTATTATAAAAAAATAGATAAGAGATTTAAACAGGCATTTCATAAAAGAGAATATCCAAATGTCCAACAAATGCATGAAATGGTGCTCAATTTCGTTAATCAACAGGGGAATAAAATTAAAACCTACAGAGATACCACTACTTATCCACCAAAATGGTTACGTTAAAACAACTGATAATATCAAATGCTGGTAGGGATGTGGAACACTGGGAACCCTTATACATCACCAGTGGTAATTTAAATGAGTATAAAACACTTTGGAAAACAGTTTGGCATTAAGCTGAAATATAAGCAGGGATTCAAGGGTACTCTTAATATTCTATTTCTCATCCTCAGTACTATTTAAACAGATATACTTTTTGTGATCATTTATTGAGCTGAACACTCATGACTTCTGCACTTTTATTTCTTATCTGATATGAATAAAAGGGCTTAATTAAATAAACTTCATCTTACCAGGCCTCTTCTTTCTGGAATATTTTCCTAGGTACAAGGCTCAACTAGTTAATTTTAAAAGCTCAACTACTTAAAACAAAAATCAACGCTTTATTAAGCACCTATCAAAATGCCAAGCATTAAGCTAAGTCTTGACATGGCTACAATGCCAATGGAAAGATAAACATACTATTTCACACTCTTGGGGATTTTTCTTTTTTTAATAACTTTATTGAGACATTTTACATATTATAAAGTTCATCTGCTTTATGTGTACAATTCAATGGCTTTTTATTTATTTTACCAAGCTGTGCAACAACCACCATAAATCAGTTTTAGAATATTTTCATCACCCCAAAAGATCCCTCATACTTATATACTATTAATCCCCACCCCCCACCCCACTTTAGGCAATCACTAATCTATGTTCTGTCTTTACAGATTTGCCTTTTCTGGACATTTCATATAAATGGAATCATACAATATGTGATCTCCTGTATCTGGTTTCCTTCACTAAGCAAAATGTTTTTGAGGTCCATCCAAGTCACATCAGATACCAGAGGCTTGTACCCTTTCATTGCTGAATAACATCCCACTGTATGAATACACCACATTTTTTATCCATTCGTCAACTGGTGGGCATTTGGGTTGTTTCCATCTTTAGACTATTTTAAATAATGCTGCTGAGAACATTCAAATGCAAGTCTTTGTGTGGATATATATTTTCATTTCTCTTGGGCAGATCCCTAAGAGTGAGTTCATATGGTGCTGCTTCATACGGTAAATTTATGTTTAATGTTCTTGTTAAATTCTTAATGTATATTCAATGATTTTATATACATAAAAAATCTGAATAGGAAGTAAGCATGGTAGTCAGAGACGGCTTTATAGAGAATATAAAACTTGAGGTTAACCTTAAAATATCAGTTATATTTTAAGATTATATTTATCAAAGTAAATATCATTTCAAATTCATTTTGAATGAGAAGCATGTACCTACTTTGCTAAAGCATCAGATTCTGCACAGCTAGGAAACCTGAATAGACACTGAAGGATGGAGTTATAAGAAAATGACATTTAGGTTAAGCTCAAAGTGTTAAAATAATTAACAATCAATTTCAAATAAAACTACTAATAATTTTTAACACTAAAAAAAAACAGATTAAACATCTTAAAAGATGACAACCTGTGAATAATGCTGTCATTTGCAATGGCCCAAAAACACATTCCCTGAATTAAAACTGAATAAACATATGCTAACTAACCTTTTTAACCTAACGTGGTTAATTAAATCGACCAACTATCAGCCAACTCTGAGGCAAGTTTGCAGGCAAGGTGCACCAGAGGAAAGAAAAATATTCATTTTCCTTTACGATCTCACTCAATACAACATGCAGAAGTTGTTCTTTAAAAATTTATCTTCATAACTGCATAAGAAACACTTTTCTTCATTTCTTATTTTTCCCAATTAGGCACAATATAAAATATATTAATGCATATTTGAGTGGCAAAGTGCAATATATACATATCAAAAAGACAAATATTTTGTTCAATAGTATAATCATGAACGGTTAAAACAACTCTCCTTCATATGTTTTAGCAGTTTCATTAAAATATGTCTAGGTGTGGTTTTCTTTGAGTTTACCCTCTCTGGTGTTCACTAAGCTTCTTAATTCTAAAAATGTATGTCTTTTATAAAACTTGTGGAAATTTTGGCCATTACTTGTTGAAATGTGTTTTCTGTCAGATTCTCTTTTCTCATTCTGGAACTATAATTACATGCATGTTAGATACTTTGTATTGTTCCACATGTTTCTGGGTTTTCATTCATTGTTTTTTAATATTTTTCTCATTTTTCAGATTGGATTATTTCTGTTTATTTATCTTCAAGTTCACTGATTCTTTGTCATTTCCATTCTAATATTGAGCCCATTCAGTAAGTCTTTTATTTCTGATACTACATTTTTCAGTTCTAAAACTTCTATCAGTTCTCTTTTATAGTTTCTATCTCTGCTGAGAAATTCTCTTTCAATTAATTTCCAAAGAGTTTACCTTTACCTCATATACATAGCTAAAAGTCTTCATCTGACTTTAATTTCAACATCTGGTTCATCTTGGAGTTGGCATCCGTTGGCTGTCTTTTCCCTTAAATACTGGTCATATTTTTCTAGTTCTTTGTATGCTGAGTACTTTTGGCTCATATCCTGGACATTTTGAATATTATGTCGCAAAACCCTTTGCAGAATGTTGATTTTGTTGTTTATTTAGCAGGCAATTAACCTGGTTAGGTTTAGATCAAAAGTTCTGGCTCACTTTTTGTGGTTTGTGGTTCCAATGTTTAAGTTCAGTTTTCAAAGTTTTTGTTATGTTGCTTCAAGTCTGTCTACTCATGTGCACCCCAGAGGTAAGCCCATGCCTTGTGCTAACCATACACAGAATAAAAGGATCTCTTTCTCCAGTTCTCTCCTTCTGGTATTACCTCCATACTCTTCAGCTCCCAAGAGCTCCTTCTCCAGTCTTCTTGTAAGAAAGATGGGGTTTTTCTTGGAGTTTTAGCTGTCTGTGCTGCCATCATACAGTTCTGCATGAATAGTATGTCTCTTAAGGCAAACAAAGCAATGAGAGAAAAGATGAAGAAAAAAACAGATTCCACAGTCCATATCTGGGGCTGCCCTCAGGTCAGGGCCAGGAAAGGAAAAGGGGAAAAGTGAAAGAAAAAAAAAAAAAATCAAACAAACTAAAACCAAACAGTGCCTGGCTCACAGGGTCTCCTTATCCTCTCTTCTAGCCAGAAATAAGAGATTTCTCTAAGAGTTCGTGTTGCCACTGCCCACTGTGCAATTCTGCAAAGAGGACTTCCCTGGATTAAATCTGGGATAGTAAAGAGGAAATAAAAATGGGCAACTCAGCACAGATGGGTCATTTCAAGTTCTAACTATCTTCTTCAACCTACCTGCTACTGTTTCCAAGCCATAAAGTAGTTTCTTTTAGCATTTTGTCCAGAAGGTTTAGTGGCAATCAGTGAAAGAGATAGGCTAAGTGGACTTCTATCTTTTCAAGTTTGATACACTATATATCCTCCAAGCACTGTAAGTCCAAAGGACTTCGTATATATAATTTCTTACTTATACCCTACACATTGTTCCAAAATATATATATATTTTGTGTGTGTGTGTATATACATAAAACTTTAATAGGAAGAACAAGGAAGAACAAAAGAAAAGAGAAGAAAAATTACACAGAACCAGGAAAGAGGTTATATGCAAATCAGAATACAAGGCCCTACATTTGCTAGAATTAGACCAAAAATCTGGCTTCAACTTTCTAACAGCTTGCTTCAAAGAAGGAAGAACATAACATTCTAGAAGAAACACAAACCAGGTTATCAAATCAGATACAACTATCCCTGACCCTGAGATCATTCTTAAAATAAACCCTCTAATGAATTTCACAGAGCAATTTGCAATAACTTCCTTAAATACAGGTCACATGCAAAAAGACAATCAGTAAAATCAATTCCAGAAAAGGTCAATATGATGAGTCCAGATATAAGATTCAGGCTTAAATAAACAGTGGATTTTAAACTAAAAAAGAAACAGATATACTATATATCCTTCAAGAATTCCTCCATAATATGGTTCCTCTTGGCACAGCTTTTGAAAGGTTCTGCACTGCAGTGAGTTTGAAATTATATCCCCTGACAAGAACCTGGTGAACAACTATTTTTTGTGACTACTATAGGTACAGAGACCTAAATTCTAATAGCCAACCCAAATAGAGGCAGAGTAGCATTCTCTTATAGAAACTGAGGCTCATAATGAAAAAGACTAGAGTCAGAACAGTAGGAATAAACTCACCCCATGCATCAGGTAAATCAAGAGAAGAAGCATGTGATGCTGAAGCCAAGTTTCTTTCAGAATTTAATCCTCAATCTTCTCAAATATTTTTTTAAAATGCCAATCAGAACAAAAACATGGTAGCAATATTTTTAAACCAGGATAGGTTTAAAGAAAATATGTTCAAATGCTCACATTAGCTATACAAATAATCCAAAATATTTTCGAGCAATTTTCCCTACTTGATATTTCCTATAATATGGAACTAATAAACTAGTTACAAGTTGTACAGTCAAGAAATTAAATGTGGTTATTATCTAGATAAAAAATCCTGAGGCACTTGTACCAGAAAAATGATAATCAAAATTGTAAACACTACAATTTAAATGAATAGTAATCAATTAATAAAACAAACCCTTGTCAAACTACGTTCATGGTTTGAATTAAAAAGTGTAGGAGGGACAAACAGATGGAGGGACATACCATGTTCCTGGATTGGAAGAATCAACATAGTGAAAATGACTGTACTACCCAAAGCAATTTACAGGTTCAATGCAATCCCGATCAAATTACCAATGGCATTTTTCACAGAACTAGAGCAAGAAATCTTACAACTTGTATGGAAACGCAAAAGACCCTGAATAGCCAAAGCAATCATGAGAAGGAAAAATGGAGTTGGTGGAATCAGGCTTCCTGACTTCAAACTATACTACAAGGCCACAGTGATCAAGACAGTATGGTACTGGCACAAAAATAGAAAGGAAGATCAATGGAATAGAACAGAGAACTCAGAGATAAGCCCAAACACAAATGGGCGCCTTATCTTTGACAAAGGAGGCAAGAATATACAATGGAAAAAAGACAGCCTCTTCAATAAGTGGTGCTGGGAAAATTGGACAGCAACATGTAAAAGAATGAAATTAGAAAACTTCCTGACACCATACACAAAAAGAAACTCAAAATAGATTAAAGACCTAAATGCAAGGCCAGACACTATAAAACTCCTAGAGGAAAACAGAGGCAGAACACTCTATGACATACATCAAAGCAAGATCCTTTTGGACCCACCCCCTAGAATCATGGAAATAAAATCAAGAATAAACAAATGGGACCTCCTGAAACTTAAAAGCTTTTGCACAGCGAAAGAAACCATAAACAAGACTAGAAGGCAACCCTCAGAATGGGAAAAAATAGTTGCCTATGAAACAACGGACAAAGGATTAACCTCCAAAATATACAAGCAGCTCATGAAGCTTAATACCAAAAAAGCAAATAACCCAATCCACAAATGGGCGGAAGACCTGAGTAGACATTTCTCCAAAGAAGACATACAGATGGCCAACAAACACATCAAAACATGCTCAACATCACTCACCATCAGAGAAATGCAAGTCAAAGCCACAATGAGGTATCACCTCACACAGATCAGAATGGCCATCATCACAAAATCTGGAAACAACAAATGTTGGAGAGGGTATGGAGAAAAGGGAACTCTCCTGCACTGTTGGTGGGAATGTAAGTTGGTACAGCCACTATGGAAAACAGTTTGGAGGTTCCTTCAAAAACTAAAAATAGAACTACCATATGATCCACTAATCCCACTACTGGGCTTATACTTATACATATACTAGCTAGAACATGGAAGCAATCTAAATGCCCATCAACAAATGAATGGATAAAGAAGATGTGGCATATATATATACAATGGAATATTACTCAGCTATAAAAAAGGAATGAGATGGAGCTACGTGTAATGAGGTGGCTAGACCTAGAGTCTGTCATACAGAGTGAAGTCAGTCAGAAAGAGAAAGCAAATATTGTATGCTAACTCATATATACAGAATCTAAAAATGGTACTGATGAACTCAGTGACAAGACAAGGATAAGGACGCAGATGCAGAGAATGGACTGGAGATCTCGAGGTTTGGGGGGGCGGGGGGTGAAGGGGAAGCTGAGACGAAGTGAGAGAGTAGCACAGACATATATATACTACCAGCTATAAAACAGATAGCCAGTGGGAAGTTGCTGTATAACAAAGGGAGTTCAGCTCGATTATGGATGATGCCTTGGAGGACTGGGACGGGGAGGGTGAGGGGAGTCGAGGGAGGGAGGGGATATGGGGATATGCGTATAAATACAGATGACTGACCTTGGTGTACCTCAAAAACTGGTACAAGATTATAAAGCAATTATATTCCAATAAAAATTTTTAAAAAAAAGTGTATGAGGGGACTTTCCCAGGTGGTGCAGTGTTTAAGAATCCACCTGCCAATGCAGGGTACACGGGTTCGAGCCCTGCTCTGGGAAGATTCCACATGCCATGGAGCAACTAAGCCTATGTGCCACAACTACTGAGCCTGTGCTCTAGAGCCCGTGAGCCACAACTATAGAGCCCATGTGCCGCAAGTATTGAAGCCCACGCACCTAGAGCCTGTGCTCCACAACAAGAGAAGCCACCACAATGAGGAGCCCGCACACCACAAGGAAGAGTAGCCCCCACTCGCAGCAACTAGAGAAAGCCTGTGTGCAGCAACGAAGACCCAACACAGCCAATAAATAAATAAAATAAATAAATTTATTTAAAAGAAAGTGTATGAGAGACTTCCTAGGTGGCGCAGTGGTTAAGAATCCGCCTGTCAATGCAGGGGACACGGGTTTGATCCCTGCTCCAGGATGATCCCACATGCCACAGAGCAACTAAGCCCATGTACCACAACTACTGAGCCTGAACTCTAGAGCCCGTGAGCCACAACGATTGAGCCCATGTGCCGCAACTACTGAAGCCCATGTGCCTAGAGCCCGTGCTCTGCAACACGAGAAGCCACTGCAATGAACAGCCCACACACCACAATGAAGAGTAGTCCCCACTCACAGCAACTAGAGAAAGCCAGTGTGCAGCAACGAAGACTCAATGCAGCCAATAAATAAATAAATTTATTTAAAAAAAAGTATATGGAAAAACTTTGTCAAAGTTTTTTAAAAACCTATAAGTAAAAAGAATAAAAATTATGAGTTTTATACAAATGCCAAAATTTGAGTGATTAAACAAATCATATGGAAAAGCCACTTCAGTTTCATATCAGTTTATTTTTTGTTGCATAATAAAGTGCCCCAAACTTAGAAGCTTAAAAAACAAAGATTTATTATTTCTCACAATTTTCTAGATCAGCTAGGAGTTTTATCTGGTCTCAAATGGCAACTAATAGTAGTCAGTGGGATCAGTTGGGTTACCTCACGGCTTGGGTGTGGGTAGACAGTCTAAGACAATAGTCAGCAAATTTTTTCTTAATGGGGCAGACAGTAAAAATTTTAGGCTTGCAGGCCATGAGGTCTCTGTAGCAACTACTAAGCTTCACCATTGTAGCAGGAAAGGAGCCACAGACAAAACATAAACAAATTTGAGTGTGGCTGTGTTCCAATAAAATTTTATTTACAAAAACAAGCAGCAAGCCAGTAAACTAACCCCTGGTCTAGGATAACTAACTAACTAACCCCTGGTCTAGGATAGCCTCACTCACATGTCTGACAGTAGGCAGACTAATAAGTTTAGGGGAATTCAGCTTGGATGTCTCACCTCTCTCTGCTCTAGTAGCTTCTTATCTTCCAGTACCCTAACCAGGGTTTCTTGACATAGTTGTGCCACAGTTCCAAAAACCAGCAAATGAGGGCAAGCCCCAATTTGCATGGTTGCCTTGATTATGTCTATGCTCTTGAAGAAACTGAAGTATATAGGAATCTCACAGTAACATTTTCCCTTTTATAATGTCATAATTAGCAAATATTAATACATCTACTGAGGAAAATTATAAAACTGCATTTCAATATGCAGATTTAAAGTCAACAATATAATGTTAAAAAACTGCCCCACTTTTCTAGAACACTATTGACAATACTTTCATAAACACATTCTTCACAAACTTATAAAAATTAAAAAAGATTTACCTGAAGTGAAACATTAACATTTTGTCCTTATTCAAGATCTAAAATTTCAATTTCAATTTACAATGTCAAAAGACTAAAACAATTGTGACAACTTGATTAATGCACAGAATGTAAATTTCTAATTACATAAAAAGGGAATTCTATCCCAACCTTCAAATTGTTCTTTTTCTTTTATTCTATACTTTAAAAACAGACTGGCGTTTCCTAACAACCAAACACAAAAGAAATTCTATTAAGATACAGTCCAAGTTTGTAGAATTTAATACACTTATTGTAAACAAGCAATCCATTTACTAGCTTTGTTTCCTCTTTCTCTTAAAACGTGTTAAAAATACTCAAAAGACATTATCAAAAAACCAAAAAGAAGTTCATAGTTCCAGCAGAGGACAGGTTGATTTATTTGAGAGATTAAGTAGTTCAATAGGTTGTTTCTAAACACTGAAACAATAGACTAAAATCCACAGTAATTAAGTCAGTTCCTAAGAAATATGCACGGCCTGATTGACATTTAAACCCCCAAATTCTTGAATAATGAAACTGTTAAGGGAACCAAATACACACATCTAGTTTCAATAAAGTTAGCAATCCCTTAAAATATTCTGCATAAATAATTTTAACCTTAAGCATTAACATGAAGGAAATGATTAAAACCACATTTTTCGTAACAAAGGGGTAGAAATTGACCTTTATTTTATTAGCCTACAATTTGCTTCACCACTGTTTTTTAAACCACTCTAATGGCATATATACCTTGACAACATCCCACAGATGGTTATGATTATGTGTAACAAGACAACAAGCTCATTGAAAACCTGTACAGATGCTTAGCTAATGGGATGTCACATTAAATCTAATAAAGACTTTAAAACTTTATATTAGTTATATTATAAACAGAGATATCATTTGAAATTGACAAAGATTCCTAAATTAATTCCATAAAAGTACTAGATTAGTAATATACTTATTTAAGAAGGAGCCTTAAAAACAAGTGTAGACATTACACCGCCTGTCCCAGTCACACAACCTGCTTGCATCATGTGCCTCTGGGGGAGGGAAGGGGGAAAAAATATATATATTTTTGCTTTCAACATCTTAGATATAGATGCTTCTAACTACAAAACTCTGGTAAACGTCAGAAGTCGATTTGACTACTTCTTACTTCCTCTCTTAATGCTTAATGACTAATTCCTTAGAGATGTCCTTAAAAGCCCTAAAATGTTGTCCTTCGGTAGAAACTTTCACCAGCAATCAATCAGGAGCAAATTAGATGATTGTGTTGAAATGTACTACACTGTTTAAGCTAACAAATGAATGAAGAAAGGTAGTATATCGGAACATATGCCACTACACCGAAGTCGTTAAAAGGGTTTGTTGGAAGAACATTTGGTTTCCAGTGTAGCAAATATGGAATAAGAAGGGACAGTGATAAAAGAATACCAAGTCATATGGAAATCCAAATACACTGACAGACACAATTATTTTACTAATTGCTAATGAATGCAGTTAAGTGGCTTCAAAAAGCAAAACTTTGCTTGGACTACTTCAGGTTTTGACCTCTGCATGAGCAAATGCATTTAAACCGAAGCCCACCAAAATTGATTAACGGCGCCAGCCAAGGCCAGCATGTAGTTGAAGCTTTTTCCATCTATCACATGGCCCCAAGGATAGTTAAATGAACCTTAAAATGGCTACAAACAGCTCAATGACTACACAGAGTCCTGCCAATTAGAAATAATTAGGCAGTCATTTTGGTGGTAAGTCTTTTTAAGTGCATACATAACGATGCAATGATGCTTATTAACGATCTCATATGAGCTATGCTCAAACAGCCTGAAATAATTATGCAACTATCACAAAGCCTTGCTCATCTCTGTACTTCACCTTAATGCATTTAAAAATCCACTTCATTACCTCCAGTAATTAATCCTCCATTAATTGCAGGAAAAGCTCAGTTTACCAAGCTTCATTTCTAATTATCTTATAAATAGTTATGGTTCTAATTAATGTGTTCATTAAGATGAATATCTTTCTCAAAGCCACGCTCAGAGCAAAGGTTCCACTTATTCTCTCAAAAGCCTAACTACCATAAGGTGAGGCCATTTTGGTTGCATTTGCTTTTATTTTAGTATACTCAACCTCCTAATTGGCATTTAAAATCTAATTTAGAGAAACTTCAAGAAGGCTATATAAGGGAAACAGAGGCAAAAGAGATATTTTCAAACTCTTTTCCAATCAATAACCTTAAAACCTTAACAGGAAAACTTTAGTGCATCTTTTCTGATAAAAATTGACTAACATGCTTAAGTACTATATCCAAGTGAATTTAAATTCCATACAAACTTAGCTTTTGCCCCTTCTCTTCAATTAGAAAATAAGACAAGAAAGATAAAATATGCTATTATAACAAATGCATTTAAATTTATATTAGATTACCTAGCTATATTGCCACTATAAAACAATTACTCAATATAAATTGTCAGCCATCAAAGAAAAAACTTACACATATCCTGGGATCACCAATATTTCATATCATTTAGAAGTATACTAGTCTATGTGCTTTTTAAAACTATAAATCTAATTCTGTGCTACAAAGTATATAGCATTTAAAAAAATACTGGCTATGATTCAAAGATAAAACATTATGCAAAATCATTCTTTTTGTAAACAGGAATATTTTTATAATTTTATAAATTTTTAGAACAATTGTGTAAATGATTTAGAAGCACAAAAAGTACTCTGATTTTTAAAAATCAATTTTTATTTTTCATGAATAAAAGAACAAAAACAACTTATTTGGGAAATCAAGTAGGTAAAATCCCTTAATAATAATAACAAAAAGTTATTAGTGTAACAACCCTGACAGTTAATAATAAAGCTATAGCTTCACATATGATAGATGTCTCCTGCTTCTCTGTAATTTGCTGTTGCTCATTAATCTCCCCACCTTGTCTCTTTCCATGTAAAATAAACATGCAGAATGATTTCATTTATGAATTAAAAAAAAAAACATTCTACAGGCAAAATTCTAAAAAGATAAGTTTCTTCATAGAGAAGTATAATAAGTGTAATTTCTAACATAAATTTCTCTGGAATAAACTTTTTAAAACATGCTTCACACAAAACCACTGTGGCTATGTATTCTCACATTAAAATTTATGATTATAGAGACTAAATAAAATTTGCTAGAAGGGTAGATGGAGGCTCACAATGAGAAAAGATCTCATATGTTTTATAGCAACACATTCATTCTTCTAGCTGAGGATACAGTGGTAAATGAGACAGGCAAGGGCTCTGCCATAATAGAGTTCAGAGTTTAATTCCTTTAAAGTAAAACACCCCCTGCTAACTTAAAAGAAACATTGCTACAACACAGAAACAGGATCGTTTCAGCTATAATTTTCAATTACTATAATAAGTACTATATCAAGTACTCGTTAACATCCAGAATGTCAATCTCTTCCTATAACCAAAAGATCCCTGAGAGAAGACATCTTGGCCCAATGATGTGTACTGCTGAACCAAAAACAACATAGGCACCAAGTTGTACTATTATTTTTTTAAATGCATATAATTCAGAAAGACATAATATAAATATAAGTGGATCTATGAGAATATTAGGTTTGGTGTGCCTATCTTCTAAATTTTAACCACTTCAATAACACTTTACCTAGTAGCACAAACAGTGATCCTCAGTCTTGGCTTTGTAACACTCCATGATGTCTCCAACAATTTCAAAATGAGAATTATGAAGTTCTCACCAAAAAAGTTAGTTCACTTTTATTTTTAAAAAATAAATATTATTTCAAGGGGAAAGGGAAAGGAGAACAAATGGCAATACCACAGTATCCAAAAGGTTAGACATTACTCTTCCTTTTTAATCTAGAGGAGTTTAGGAGTATCAGCTCTGTTTATCCTAAAAAGTGTTCAAATCTGAGAATACTCACATAATTTACTCTACCTTTGCACTTCCCTACCCTCTCTGCAAAATCAAATCTAAAGAAATAAAGTCAAGGATCATCTTTATTAACACAAAAAAGCTTCCTATAACTACCTCACAGTATCACAATAATAATGTTGATGTCAGTCCCTCAGAGTCCACTTGCTCTTTGGTTTAAAGAAATTTTTTTTCAAATTTCTTCCAGGCAAACAAATTTCTTCCTGTGTCAACAGTCTCATCTACATAAGTAAATTGGAAGCAAAGGTTCTTCCTAAAAGGCAATAATGAAAAGCTGAAAAACAAAACGAAACAAAAAGCAATCCAAAAGCTTATTCTAATGAACCAAGTTTAAAAAGACTGAAATAGGTAACATTCCTAACAAATTTGATTAGGTTCTAAATTGAGATATAAGTAAAAGCTAATGTTCCTAACTACTGGATTGGAAGTAATGTTAATTCTTTATCATTAGATACCCGTGACAAAAATAAAGATAACCCATTACATACCATTAAACTGCCCTTTCCTCACCCCAGCTAGTAAAACAGAAGAAAGCACATTCCAGTAGGCCAGACTAAAAATAATATTGTATGAGATTTCTGATAGCTACAGCTCAGTACAGTGCCAATTAATAATGTTAATGCCCCAGGCACCTTAGTTTTAGACATAAAAATCTAAAATTCTTTCATAACCATTATTAACTTATAGTATTTAAAGAAGCTTCACAAGACATTAACTAAAAGAGCTTTGTTTATCTATCCTGTTGTATTTTCTTCATAAGGTTCATCAAGAGTTTGGCAGTGTTAGTCATTATTCAAAATACACTCATTTCCCCTACCCATACCATAGGCAGAGTATTCTTCCTCATCCTTGACTGTGAGCTTGACTTGTTGGCCGCATAACTTGTTCTGGCCAATGAAATGTTGGCAGAAGTGGCACTGAGCAGAGGAGTTAAATGTGCTTATTAGGAAGTGGAGCTGGTTTTCCTTTTGTCTAAGAAAATCCTGTTTTGAATAGCTGCTGATCCATGGTGAATGAAACATACAAGGAGCAGAACTGGTCTCAACCTTCAGCTTGGAGCCCAGCCCAAGGAGCCCAATCCAGATCAGAAGAGGCCTAGCTGACTCACAGATAAGTCTGAGTGACAAATAATTCTTTTTGTTGTGTGCCACTGAGTTTTGAAATGGTTACTATGTAGCATTATTGTGGCAATAGCTGACTAATACAAAGACATTACTAATATCAGAGGATACGTAGGTCATCTGCCGGGGGGGGGGGGGGGGACAAAGAGTACTAACCTAGTGGGTAGTATGATATCTGATAAAAGTAAGAACAAGGGTTTGAAGTATTAGGAATCCCCAGCTCTAGACACCTTTCCTCATCTGTTAAGTGAAAGTAAAACACAAACTTAGAAAGTGAGAAAGGTTGATGAGATAGTCAAATAAAATAACCTATATTGATAACAATCCCAAAATTCCTAACATACAGTAGATATTCAATAAATTTTAGTTTCCCCTTTGTTCTTCTTGGCTCTAAATCAAACTATTAAAAAAATTCAATACACTTTCACAAAATTCTTATTACATACAAATACCCCATTTTTTAAACTTAACTTTGAAGTAAACACCTGTTAAAGTAATTACAGAATATCTATTTCTGTATCTGAGAAGAACCCTCCCCATTCTCATGGATCTTACTAATCATCTTTCTCTTTCCTGCTATAAATCTTAAGTTTTTCATGATGATACATTTTCCCACAGAAAAGATGAGAGCAACACTTTTGCTTGTTTAATAAGCAAAATTTCCATATCTTTTCCTTCCCGTTTTTATGTATATTTCATCCCTTCCTCAAAAAAAAAAAAACCCCAAAACCAAAACCAAAATGGTGACAAATAGTAGTTAAATCATCAATACATATTTTCTCTTTTTGAGAAAAGAGCATATTTATAAAATTATTTGAGTTATTCAGAAGATGAACTCTACAAATTAAAACTTAGTAGTAGGAATTTACTTTTTAAATTTTAATAAGTGAATGGCTTGGGGTAGTGATGACTTCTTTAAAAAACAGAGGCTTCAGGGAAGGTCAGAGACTCAGACACAGACACAATCATTCATCATAAAAGACTTCAGGGGACGTTTTAATAACTACCTGTGGCAGGATCTCTCTCATATTCATTATAAAATTCCCAAGGCAGACTTTGCTTTCTCATTCATACTCACAAATATACAAAATGGAAGCCTCCCATCAACTGTGGTGTGAGTAGATGCATTTAAACACCGTTGTTTTATCACGGCATTCATCACTATAGTTTGCAATAAACATTAAAGCTTTATAGGACTGAAGTGAACCCACTTCACTTGCAAACACGTGTGTACATGCGTGCACGCGTGCGCACGCGCACACACACTCACAAGGCATTAAGCAAAGATTACTGAAGCTATGTAACGCTCACTTTTATTTTTAAACACTTGATCACAAACAAAAAAATGATTGAAAAAGATCAATTTATGAATCAAATAAGGATTTCACCCACATTTAAAACAATAACAACAGGAGATGGCTGTTTCTAAAAGCTGTCATCAAAAAAACAGTTTTATATATATATATATGATTTTATTTATGTGTTTAGCTACATGATATGGAGTAGCTTATTCTTTAACTTCACTGCAGCTTTTCCATTTAAAACACTCGCAAATCCACTAGCTGTAGTTTTACTCCCTTCTACCTGCAAAAATGTGCTGCTCTCACCATAATTCTGCTACTCTTCTCCCTGCAGAAACAGCCAGGATGAAATTTAACTGGGTGTTTAGAGCTTAAATTTGACACAGAAACTTGCCTCCTCTATCTATATAATCAGGATAAATCATGTGAGGAACAAACCAAAAATGTGTATGAAAGTGTATTTTATAAAGCTAAAGGGTTACACTAATATTCCTGCAATCATCTTAATGGTTTCCATGTTCTCCTGCCTTTGATACTGACTACACTGCTTCAAAAGCCCCTTTTAGATGAATGATGCTTGCCAGAAAAATGAGCATCTATTCTGTTCTGGAACCCTCTAGACCACCTCCAATTTACCTCAATGACCACTCCTTATTTTCATAGTTCTGTAGCCCATCTCAACTACATATCTTGCTTGGCTGCTAGAACAGGAAACCTGGCCTGATCCTTGTTATCGACACACATTCCTTCCTTATACCCTATCTTAACAACTTACAGTCTCCTCACACACTATAATCTTAGGCCAGGCCAGCCAAACCACAGCAGTGTCCTACTAGACCAGAGAGGGTCTCTGGCCAGTTGCTCCTTTATGTCCTACATTCTTGACTTTTAAATAAAAACAAAAAGTAGAAGATATGACATAATTGGGAGAAAGGGCTTTCAAGGCTACTTTTTGTGGGAAAAATACCCCATGGCTTTGAGAAATACTGATCTTCATTTGTTTCTCATTTCCAGAGTTTTGCCAGCCCAAGATGCAGGGCAGTGGGCATAGAGAAAGGTAATTTCGGGTAGACTTATTTTATTCCAAGAAAGAAAAAGATAGTTCTACAAGAAATATAGATAATTAAATGTATTAAGGAAACCTTTTACAAATGTTTAAAATGAATACTAAATGAAATAAGATCCTTTTTAAAAAATTACTATGTTTAATTAATTACAGGTGTGGATTTTTTTTCCACCAAATATAAGTCATCTGCTACATGGAAAGCAAAGGTAAGAATTAATACAGGGCTTTATTAAGACTCTGAATGCATCTGTACATATTTCAAAACTCATTAAGTGAACAGACTGCTCACAAAAATTCTATAAATTAATATTTCTGAAGGCATTTTTGAGCCTCTCGGAAAGTAAGCTTTTACCTTACTTTTTGTGTAAATAGAGATTGTTAATAAAAATCAGTGAAACCAAAGCACTGATAATCCAAATAGGATATCACTTGCTTTTAATTGTTTCTCACGTAGTAGAAAAAGACTAAACCTACAAAGCAGTTATGACACTGCCAGAACCTCAGGGTCTCTGAATAGAATGGTTTGTTCTAATCTAATCCAGTTCTCTTGATCGAGATAGTCAGAAATAAGAATTTACTCTACATCCACCAAAGACACTTAACTGTCATATTCCCAGACTCTGGGTCATGATCTCAGAACAGGTTTTGGGGCCAGACACACTAAGTCTGTCTTAAAAAATACTAGCCCACTCTCACTGCTGTCTGTCCTTGATACAGACATAAAACCTACTTTCGTTATCAGCAAATCATGATACCTATTCCCATGGGATTGCTATAAGGATGAAATGAAGAGAACACATGTTAAGCATCCTGTATTAGTATCTGGCCCTTAGTAAGTACTAAATTAATCGGTATAAATTATTACTATTATTGTTATAACTCAATTTTAATTTAAAATTTTAGTTTATCCAGTCTTTCTTCACTTCTTAACTATACCAAATTCTTTATAAAGTTCCAACAATAACAAAGAAAAACTAGAGGCATCTAACTTTTTAATAATTCCATTTGCTAATAAATAAGATACAGTTAAGAATTCAAGTTGCTTTAGATTTTGGATTTTGTTATGTTTTACTGGGGAAATAGCTAGAGGGAATAGAATAAAAAGCTGTCTTTTTGCAAAAAGTAAATTTTTCAAACGTGTATCCCAGTCTTATACTGACCCTGGGTTTTCTCATCACATAAACTTAATCTACCTAATATTACACAGGAGATAAACAACAGACAAGAAAGAGATTTTATATACCAGTGATAATTAAGACTTATAAAGTCTCCCCAAAACATTCCCCTAAATCACAGAAGACAATCTTGGTTCAAAACACTTTCTAATAAAGATTCAACATAATGAACATGATGCTTGAGATAGTCAGCTCTTCTTAAAGACCACACCTATGCAAACTGATCAAAGCCAATTTCTCTTAATATGTTAGATCCAACAAGATCTAAGATTCAAGAGGCAAGACTACCAACTTCCCCATCTATTTACTCCTAATACAGTACCTTTTCAAATTATGTTCTCTTGCTTTCTAGCAATCTCAAGGGATCTCTTAAAGGCACTCATTAAGTGGACAGCAGTACCCTGCAACACAATAGCAACCCACACTGTGTTCTTTAGTTACATCAGAAACTTTAGTTACATCAGAAATGTGGGTTGCAAAAGTGTTACCTTTCCCTAATGGTTTTATTTAAGAATGAAAAACAAAAAGTAGTTTTAAAAAACAAAAGTAACACCCAAGCAGTAAATAAACAATAAAAGGGGGAAAAAAAAAACTGCCTCAAATAGCAACTCTAGAAGCAGGAAGCTCCATACTCATCCTTGGGTTCTCCAAACAGAAAACACTGGAGATCACTCTGATGGTTAAGGGAATGCCTAAAAGAGGCATTTTAGTAACTGAGACAACACTGATTCTACCTAGCAATCCCACGACTGGGCATATACCCAAAGAAACCCATAATTCAAAAAGACACGTGCACCCCAATGTTCATAGCAGCACTATTTACAATAGCCAGGACGTGGAAGCAACCTAAATGTCCATCAACAGAGGAATGGATAAAGAAGATGTGGTACATATATACAATGGGATATTATTCAGCCATAAAAGAGAATGAGATTGGGTCATTTGTAGGTGGATGGACCTCGAGAGTGTCATACAGAGTGAAGTAAGTCAGAAATAGAAAAATATCGTATATTAATGCACATATGTGAAATCTAGAAAAATGGTATAGATGACCTTAATTGCCAAGCAGAAATAGAGACACAGACATAGAGAACAAATGTATGGATACCAAGGGGTAAAGGGGTGGGGTGGGAGGAATTGGGAGATTGGGATTGACACATATACACTATTAATATTATGTATAAAATAGACAACTGATGAGAACATACTGTATAGCACAGGGAACTCTAATTAATGCACTGTAGTGTCCTAAATGGAGAATATATACATATATATCCTTAGCATATATATATATATATGTGTGTGTGTGTGTGTGTGTATATATATATATATATATATATATATATATGGCTGATCATTTTGCTGAGCAGTTGAAGCTAACACAACATTGTAAAACAACTATACTCCAACAAAAATTAATTAAAAAAATATAAAACCACTCTTAAAAAGTCAAAAAATAAAAAAAAAAACAAACATCGATTCTACATAGTGGCAAATAAGCAAATGTGACTAAGAATAAATCTAAATATGGAGCCTTGAACAAATAAAGAAAGCACTTGCTTTAAAAAGGAGGAGAGCAATTATTCACAGGTAACTAGGTTGTAGGCTGTCTGAAAAACTTCACTTCTTGGTTTAACATCTACAAATCAATCAATGTGATACACCACAATGACAAAATGATGGGTAAAAATCATACGACCATCTCAATAAATCCAGGAAAAGCATATGACAAAATTCAACACCCATTCATGAGAAAAACTCTCAACAAAGTGGGTACAGAGGGAACATACCTCAACATAATACAGGCCACATATGACAGCCCACCAGTAATATCACCATTTAATCAATGGTAAAAAACTGAAAGCTTTTCCTCTAAGACCAAGAGCAAGATAAGAATGCCCACTCTTGCCACTTATATTCAACACAATATAGAGAATCCTAAGCCAGAGCAATTAGGCAAGAAAAATAAATAAAAGGCATCCAAATCAGAAAGGAAGAAGCAAAACTGCAAAATCTATTTGCAGATGATATATATAGAAAACCCTTAAAAACTCTACCCCAGGGGACTTCTTCGTGATCCAGCGGTTAAGACTTGGCCTTCCAATACAGGGGCTGCAGGTTCAATCCTGGTCAGGGAACTAAGATCCCACATGCCTCACAGCCAAAAAACCAAAATGTAAAACAGAAGCAATACTGTAACAAATTCAAAAAAGACTTTTAAAATGGTCCACATCAAAAAAATCTTTAAAAAGAAAACAACTTTACACCAAAAAACTGTTAGAATTAATCAATGAATTCAACAGCATTGCTGTATACAAAATCAATACACAAAAAAAGGTGTTGCATTTATATACACTAATAATGAACTTCAGAAAGAGAAATTAAGAAAATCCTATTTGCAACTGCATCAATAAGAATAAAATACCTAGGAATAACTTTAACCAAGGAACTGAAAGACCTGTACACTAAAAGCTAAAAGACACTGATGAAAAAAACTGAAGACACAAATAAAGCAAAAGATATTCAGTGTTAATGGATTGGAAGAATTTTGTTAAAATGTCCATACTTCCCAAAGTAATCTACAGATTCAGTACAATCCCTATGAAAATTCCAATGGCATTCTTCATAGAAATAGAACAAATAATCCTAAAATTGGTATGGAACCATAAAAGACACAAAATAGCCAAAGCAATCTTGAGAAAGAAAACAAAGCTGGATGCACAATTATTCCTGATTTCAAACTCTATCGCAATACTACAGTCATCGAAACAATTCAGTACTGGCATAAAAACAGACATACAGATCGATGTAACAGAAAAGAGAGCCCCCAAATAAACCCACACAATTATGGTCAATTAACTTATGACAAAGGAGCCAAGAATATACAGTGGAGAAAGGACAGGCTCTTCAAGAAATGGTGTTGGGAAGACGGGACGGTCACATGAAAGGAAAGAAACCAGACCACTATCTCAAAGCACACACAAAAATCAACTCAAAATAGATTAAAAACTTGAACATAAGACCTGAAACCATAAAACTCCTAGAGGAAAACAGGAGGTAATCTCCCGGACATCCGTCTTGGCAACGAGTTTTTGGATTTGACACCAAAATCAAAGGCAACAAAAGCAAAATTGAACAAGGTGGACCACATCAAACTAAAAAGTTTCCATAAAGCAAAGAAAACCACCAAAAAAACAAAAAGGCAAATGAACTCATCTGACTCAGAAAAAAAATCTGATTAAAAAATGGGAAGAGGATCTGAATTGACATTTTTCCAAAGAAGATATACAAATGGCCAACAGATACTTGAAAAGGTGTTCAACATCACTAATCATCAGGGAAATTCAAATCAAAACCACAGTGAGGCATCACATCACACCTGTTAGCATATTTATTAGGAAAAAGACTAGAAATAAGTGTTAGCGAGCACACGGAGAAAAAGAGAACTCTTGTGCACTGCTGGTGGGAATGTAAATTTGTGCAGCCACTATGGAAAACACTATGGTGGTTCCTTAAAAATTAAAAGTAGAACTACCATATAATCCAACAATGCCATTTCTGGGTATTTTTCCAAAGGAAATGAAATCACTATCTCGAAAAGACGTCTGCACTCCATGTTCACTGCAGCATTATCTACAATAACCAAGACATGGACACAACCTAAGTGTTCATCAATGGATGAATGGATAAAAATGTGTGAGGTGTGTGTGTGTGTTTTATATATATATATATATATATATATATATAAAATGGAATATTTTTCAGCCATAAAAAAGGATATCCTGCCATTTGGGACAGCACAGATGGACCTCAAGGGCATTATGCTAAGTGAAATAAGTCAGAGAAAGACAAATACTATATGATATGACACAAATGGAATCTAAGGAAAAAAAAAGAACTCACAGATACAGAGAACAGTTTGGTGGTTGCCAGGGGTGGGGGTTGGGAGTGGGTGAAATAGGTGATGGTGGTCAGAAGGTGCAAACCTCCAGTTATAAGATTAATAAGTCCTAGGGATATAATGTACAACATGGTGGCTACAGTTAACAATACTATACTGTATATTTAAAAGTTGCTACGAAAGTAGATCTTAAAAGTTCTCATCACAAGAAAAAAAAATTGTAACTGTGTAGTGATGAATGTTAACTAAACTTATTGTGGTAATCATTTCACAATATACATATACATACATATATATATATGCATATATATACATATCAAGCCATTATGTTGTGCACCTAAAACTAAATCAACACTATATTGTGAATTATATCTCAATTTTTAAAAAATGCTTTCCCACTCCAACTAACACTAGAGTGAGAAACAACCCTTTCTTACAGGCTCTGCTATGTGGACACCAAGGCCTACTACTAAACCTAACACATCAGTGCAATAAATATGTTGTGGAACTGGCAAATGGGAGCAGACAGCTTATTAAATGAAGATCTTCATTTACATTAGCAAATTATATTACTATATTTAGAAGAACATTTGAAGTTTCTACACAGTCTTTGTTGTCCAAATAATGTTTATCATTTTTAAGTATGTTCAAGTCAGAAATCCTCAGCTTTGTGATTTTCCTAAAATACGAAGTAAATTCTATCCTTCTCTTTGGTTTTATGCTAAGGGAAAAAAAGAGAAAAAGTAACAATATTATACTGATGCAATAAATGGAACCACCTTAATTAAAAGGATGTCTAAAATAAGTGGCAGGTCTTTTTACCAATTATGATTCAATTTAAAATATCCAGTCTTTAACCTACCCCATTCTTTAAACAGCACTAGCAGTTGGCAAGAACAATTCAGCACTACAACTTGGTCCTTTATAACTTTGCTTTTCCTACAATGAATCCTAAAATTAACTGTAAACTTTT
Source organism: Hippopotamus amphibius kiboko (assembly GCF_030028045.1). Classification (NCBI taxonomy): domain Eukaryota; kingdom Metazoa; phylum Chordata; class Mammalia; order Artiodactyla; family Hippopotamidae; genus Hippopotamus; species Hippopotamus amphibius. The sequence goes on along the minus strand of NC_080191.1, from coordinate 136,611,325 downwards.
TGAGTTTAACAACAGAAAGCCTTAAAAGGGCTTTTTATTTGAAAAGTTATTAAGTGTTAACAGAAATGCAGAACATTAAAGAAAAAAAATCACAGAAGTCCTCCCAAAGTGCAGTGTATTTTAATGGGAATAAAATTGGCATGGCATTTCCTAAAAGGTGTCTGTATGCTTAATTTTCTCAAATATGTATCTTCCCCTTTCTTCCAAATATTTTCCCCAAAATGGGTTTAAGTGAATATACCTTTATTCATCTTGAAGAGTTTCACTTCATTTACTAAAGTCCACCTATTCACTTGGACCATAGCACTTGCATCAACCATGCCACTCCTACCAGAAGCAGAAACTGTCAGCCTCCATACCAAGATATAGCCCAATCACAGGTGACTTCCCCAGATAGAACTATCTGATCTAAAGGAAGTCAGTCCACAGGCTGTCCCACAAACTCTGATGTAGTCCATCAACATATATAAAAGTTATTAGTTGAGCTAATCACATTCCCTCACTCTGGAATTTGAACCAGGGTACACTAAGAAAATGATGGACTTATAAGAAAGAACAAAAGCTAAAATACCAAAAGAGCTTTGATGACCACTGAGGGTGCCATATTATAAACATTTAGGAATAAAAAGAGGCTATAAGGTACAGAAAAGAATACTTGTGAAGAAGCTAGAAAGCAGTAAATTGAAAGTGGAGCATATGTATAGAGAATAGCTGAGACAGTTCAGTTCTAGAGAACTAAAATGAAACCCATAAACATCTTGCTGCTGAAGACTTCTAGAGAAAAAACAAGTGATTAAAAGACAAGATTATGATGCTCAAAACTTTGCAAAGTATGCAGAATAATTAGCAATCACAATTTACAGGTGAATAAACAAGACCAGACAGAGGTCAAGATCATATTGCTTCTAAGAACATTGCTTCTAAGGGATCAAAATCCAGTTCTTGTCTAGTCTAAAAGTATTGCTCTTTTATTGGGCTGTTTCTCTAACTTTTGTATAAGGCTTCCAACCATACTTCCTCACCCTACACATACAATTTTCAAGTACACATTTGGGTCTTGTACATTTTATAAAAAGAATGATCAAGTAGCTCATTCAGCCCAAGTAAACAATCCAATAACCCCATACAATTATGCACGTAATGCTTGCAAACAGTCTTGAACCCCCAAGCCAGGAGAACTTAAAAAAAGGACAGATAAATAGAAATACATGAGAAGCACATGGTTTATTTATTCCTGGAAAGTATCTCTGAAACAATCCAAAATGATAAATAAATGCTATCAATTACCATGTTTAACAGTAACATTTCAAAACTACTCAAAAATTAGACCAGTGTCAGTCCATGAAGTATTACAGTTCACAACAGGATAAAGAAATTGAGAATAAGAGATTAGAAACTATCACAGCTTACCCTTGAACAACATAGTTTTGAACTGGATGGGTTCATTTATAGGAGGATTTTTTTCAATAAATATGCACTATAGTACCACACAATCCCCAGTTGGTTGAATTCACAGATACAGAAGGCCGACTGCAAAGTAATACTTAGATTTTCGATAGCAAAGGTGGTTGGTGCCCCTAATCCTCGCGTTGTTCAAGGGTCAACTGTATAAGTGATTTGATAGAACTATTAGCCTGAAATGCATTGAGAATTTAGGAGAAAAAAATGTCCTTTACCACAGATAATTTAAGAAGCACTTCCAGACTATATGAAATTAGTTTTACTACATAGCCATACGATATGAGAATTTCTCATATTGTTCAACTGAAACAATATTTCCAAAATCTACATTTTTTAATTTGAAAAAAATTTTGAACACGTCAACAACGTAGTAAAAAACTAGTGTATTATTCAATAAAGAAGATTTTCAAAATTTGTTATTTGGAGGCTATTTACTATATACTACTTAACCACATGAAAAAGTAATTTTTCCGAGCTATAGAGAAATGAAGACTGATACCTTGTGGTCAAGGATAAATTTAAAGTTAGCTCTTTGGAAAAAAGAAAAAGGAAAATTTTTTAAAGATATGGAACACAGATTTCCTGAAGTCTGAGAGTGGCTAAAATGTGGAAGTAGGCATATGCAAGAACATGAGAAGATGACTAAAAAATCAGTACCAAAATAAATTTAATAATGGCACTGTGTCATGTTAAAATTTTCATATTCTTTTGAGCTGCAAAGTGAAGGGTATGTGGGTGAAATAACACAGTGCCCAAATTTGCTTTGAAATACTTTAGTGAAGAAGAGAAGGAAGGGGAGGAGGGGGTGGGGGGGAAGAAGGAAAAGGTACAGCACCAACACCATCACTACCACCACACCACTGCACCAGCTGCAGCAGCCATGACAAAAATCTTAGTAACTGTTGAATCCAAGTACTGAGTATACATTATTAGTCTCCTACTCTTAAATATGTTGGAAATTATCTCAATTAAAAGAAAAACAATGAATTAGCTAGAAATAAATTTCTGAAAAATCAATTTAAGAAAGTATTTTATTCTATCTACAACCTCTTAAAATTTTTAAATAAAATACATGTATTTATATTCTTTGACAGATTTTACAAAGTGCCAAAAGGGAAACACTAAAAAGCACTTTTCAAAAGAATGTTAGGGACTTTCCAGGTGGTGCAGTGGTTAAGAATCCACCTGCCAATGCAGGGGACAGGGGTTCAATCCATGCTCCAGCAAGATACCACATGTCATGGAATAACTAAGCCCATGTGCTACAACTATTGAGCCTATGCTCTAGACCTGTGAGCCACAACTATTGAGCCTGTGTGCTGCAACTACCGAAGCCCACTCGCCTAGAGCCTGTGCTCCGCAACAAGGGAAGCCACTGCAATAAGGAGATCATGCACCACAATGAAGAGTAGCCCCCGCTCGCCGCAACTAGAGAAAGCCCACGTGTAGCACCAAAGACCGAATGCAGCCAATTAATAAACTTATAAAAAAATAAAAATAAAAAATAAATAAAAAGAATGTCAGTATACATACTGCTGTATTTAAAACAGATAACCATCAAGGACCCTACTATACAGCACTGGAAACTCTGCTCAGTACTCTGTAATATCCTAAATGGGAAAAGAATTTGAAAAAGAACAGTTCCATGAATATGTATAACTGAATCAATTTGCTGAAACTAACATACATTGTTAGTCCACTATATTCCAATATAAACTAAAAATTTTTTAAACCCAATAAAATTAAAAGAATGTCAGAAAACCATGTAGACATAGCTCAAGGTGTAACTATACACATACACACACACAGTGTAACTGCACAGATTCACAGTCACATTTTTAGCTTTTTCCAAAGCTAATAATAATAAAAGCCATCAAAGCACCAGATATGTGCTTTTAATAAGAGTCTTTAGCTTTGCCATGTTAAGTTTAATTTACCAAAGTAGTCAGTTAGAAGTTGGTACTATCCTCTTTCGTGGATAAAGCTTGAGGATATCATGGAAGCCTTCTCTACCAACTCCCTTCCTGCTTTGCTACCTATAATTTTAAAAAACTATTGTTTTTTGTTTTCTTCATTTCCTTTAAAAGTATCAGAGATCATGACTGCTAAAAATTAAGACAATACTATGACAGTAACACCACACTTAATTCAATCACTATCACCAAAAAGAAATCTTCAAATTACTAACTTCTTGATAGACATGAACCTAATCATGTACAAACCTTTTTTTATATAAATTTATTTATTTATTTATTTATTTATTTATTTATTTTATTGGCTGTGTTGGGTCTTTTTTCCTGTGCGCGGGCTTCCCTTTTAGTTGCGGTGAGTGGGGGCTACTCTTCGTTGTGGTGTGTGGGCTCCTCGATGCCGTGGCTTCTCTTGTTGCAGAGCACAGGCTCTAGGCGCGTGGGCTTCGGTAGTTGCAGCGCATGGGCTCAATAGTTGTGGTTCACAGGCTCTAAAGTGCAGGCTCAATAGTTCTGGCACACGGGCTTAGTTGCTCCGCGGCATGTGGGATCTTCCTGGAGCAGGGATCGAACCCGTGTCCCCTGCATTGGCAGGCAGATTCTCAACCACTGCGTTACCTAGGAAGCCCCAAACCTTAATTTCTAAGAATTTAAACAACTGAGTAGAGAGTAAATTCCAAAATATTCTTCATTTAAGAGTAATAAACAATGCTCCAACTCTTTTATTGGGTTGGCCAGAAAGTTCATTCGGGTTGTACAGAAACACCCAAACGAACTTTCTGGCCAATCCAAATACTTTAATATATTTATTCTTAAAGTGGCATCAAAAGGGCCACCTCCTAGAAAATAAAAATGCTTGATGTGGAAATATTTAATCTATTATTCTTTCATGTAACATCCACCATTCTTCAATCTTTTCTAGAAAAATGAAAAGTCCATATCTCATGAATAAATTTTTTATTAAGGTATAACTGACATATAGCATTATATTAGGTTCAAGTGTATAAAATAATGATTTGATATTTGTATATAATACAAAATAATCACTACAATAAGTCTACTTACCATCCATAAACATACATAGGAACAAAAATTTTTTTCTTGCAATAAGAACTTCAAGATTAACTCTCAGTAACTTTCAAGTATGCAACAGAATATTATTAACTACAGTCACCATGCTGTACAGTACATCTCCATAACTTAGTTATTTTATATTCAGAAGTTTGTACCTTTTAACTCCCTAAACATATTTAACCTCCCCTCCCAATTAGCAACCATCAATCTGTTCTCTGTATCTATGAGCTTGGCTTTTTGTTTTTTTTCACTTTTTTAGAGTCCACATATAAGTAAAATCATACAGTATTTGTCCTTGATTTATCTCACTTAGTATAACGCTGTTAAGGTCCAACCATGTTGTCACAAATGGCAAGATTTCACTCTTTTTTATAGTTGAGTAGTATTCAACACCTTTATCCATTCATATATAAATGGACTGATATGTTATTTGCTTGGCTACTGTAAATAATGCTGCAATGAATAATTTTAAAACCAACCTGAACCTCCTTCAAATACTTTAATATTATTAACTTTTTTTTTTTTTGCAATGTTCCCTCCCAAGACTCCAAGCAGTCAAGCAGCACCAACATCCTGTGAATCAGGCTTAGAGCTGATTTGGTCTACCATATACTTGACAATGCACACAACTCCTTCTGGAGATAATTTTTTAGATCAAAGGTAATTTTTCAGACTTTCAAAATCCTCTGAAACAAAGGTCCTAACTACACTAGTTTTTAAAAATACTTGTGTTGTAAATGGAGAAATAAGTCCTTTATTCACTCTACTGAATCTACTGTTAGGATTTATTGAAATCTACCATTAGGAACTGATGATTGATCCTTGTCTTAAGGAAAACTCTGGTAACCTGAGACACAAATGGAGGAGAGTTTGAAGAAAACGAAATTTTCTTCAATGGCTGTTGGATGAATAAAGTAATCCAAAAGAAGTCCACAATGAACTATTCCAAAGTGACTATAGGATCAATCTCATTTAATATTTTCATAAGTTGTCTACTATAATAAACAAATATTGGGATCCTCTAATATGAAGAGGGCAGGGAAATGTCAAACCTGACAAAAATCAAAAGAAAGAAAAACTAGAGGGACTTCTGGTGGTGCAGTGGTTAAGAATCCACCTGCCAATGCAGGGGACACGGGTTCAAACCCTGGTCTGGGAAGATCCCACATGCAGCAGAGCAACTAAGCCCATGAGCCACAACTACTGAGCCTGTGCTCTAGAGCCCTCGAGCGACAACTATTGAGCCTGCGTGCCACAACTACTGAAGCCCACGCACCTAGAGCCTGTGCTCCACAAGAGAAGCCACCACACCGAGAAGCCCATGCACCACAAGGAAGAGTAGCTGCTGCTCTCTGCAACTAGAGAAGGCCCACCCACAGCAATGACCACCAACACAGCCAATAAACAAACAAACAAACAAACACTGGAGATTGTACAAAAAAAAAAATTCTACAATGAAGGTAAGCACAATATAACAGATTTAATGGGTAATAAACTAGTCAAACTACCAGAATTAAGTTCCTGAAAATCCTCATGGTAGGAGAATTCTTGGATAAGGAACTCAATCTTGTTTTTTTAAAATGGGATTGCAAGACAATTTATAAAGCCTCATAAATATGTTTTACATTCACTAAAATAAAAATACAGGGAACAAGAAGCACTAAATAGCTACCAAAGGCATTTCCCTACCCTAAATTGGTAATAAGCTATACTTTTCAACTTGTCTTTGAAATTAAGAGAAAATGTACCGGACTTCCTAGGTGGCTCAGTGGTTAAGAATCCACCTGCCAATGCAGGGGACACGGGTTCGATCCCTGCCCCAGGAAGATTCCACACGCCACGGAGCAACTAGGCCTGTGCACCACAACTACTGAGGCTGCGCTCTAGAGCCCCTGAGCCACAACTATTGAGCCTGTGTGCTGCAACAACTGAAGCCTACACGCCTAAAGCCCATGCTCCGCAACAGGAGAAGCCACCGAAATGAGGAGCCCGTGCATCACAATGAAAAGTAGCTCCCGCTTGCCACAACTAAAGAAAGCTCATGTGCAGCAACGAAGACCCAATACAGGCAATCAATCAATCAATCAATCAATAAGAAAATGTACTACTGAGGCTGAAACAGACAATAATAGGGCTAAAATAGAAAGGGAAGGAAGTAGATAATTACCAGGAAGGACCTGCCACCTCTTTTAGCTCATAGATATTTATACCTGCATAGTCATTCAAGTTCAATTGTGAATGTCTCTGACATTGACAAAAATATTCTTACCTAGTTTTAGGATGGAGTTTTAGGATGTCAATTAACCCCCCCAAACAGCAAATTAAAAATTATGTATGTAAATATATGAAATTTCCTGGGGAAAAGATTCATGGCTTTCATCAGATCCTTCCTTCAACACTCCACTTTACATTTCATGTGATCGAAGAAAAGTTAAAGAAACAACCGCCAATCAGATTTTTCTGCTTTTGACAAGCCAATAAACCTTTTCCTCTATCCTCTGAAAAAAGCATGGAATATAACCTGCGAACTTCTTTTGAAAGTCTTTTTTCACTTGATTACTGTCCAGTAATTTAATCACACCTTATATGAAGGTTCATTCTTAGACTTTGCTTATAGATGTCCTTAAAACAGAGACCTTAAAAACCAAATTGGTATCTATTAATTTCTAGGAAAAAGCTTTGTTTTTTAAAAAAAACACTTGTTACAAAATTCTATTTGCCAGTTTTACAAATTAATAGGAATGCTTTGTGATGCTACGGGTCTCTGGTCTCTAACCTGAAAGCTTTGCTTCCTTAATCTGTATTCCACAAACTTGATGATGGGAGAGTCATTTTAAATCCTCTTTGGCAAGAAGAGTCCCTTCCTCTTTGGAGTCTGAGCTGACAATACGCCTTTCATTTTACACTGTCATGGCACTTTATGTGTAGCACTACTAGACATCGACCTTGGCAGTAACAACTCTGAAAGCAAAAACAACATTCTTTTTAATCTCTTCTTGCCCAATGTCATAAGGGATACAAATACCACATGGTAATACACATAGCTCAATGATAAAATATAATATATTTTCATGACACTTAATATGTATGTGACCAATTGCCTAAGAAGCAACTGGCAGAAGAACAAAGGTGGAAACAAGTGACCCAGATGTCCAGCAGAGATTCTGAAAAACACATATAGTACAGAAGTAAATCTACATTATATCTGAATTTCAAATAAGGCAAACTCATAAATGAGAATGCATTACTATACTCATAAAATAAGAGAGATCTGGAAAGAGATCTGGTAGTCATTATATACTGTTTCCTGAAGAGTAACATTTCCAATGTGCTGTTATATTCAGAAAGGCCAACTGTAATAGTGGCCATTAACAGAAAGCATATTGGAAACAGAAGATACTACCTCACTCTATTTCATACAAAACCATCTTTTGACAAAAGCCAGGCAACGCATATAAGTGAAAATAAAATTATCAGGACAGAAAGGGTTGGGGGGCCTTCTGTATGAAGCTAAACCATAAAACACTGGAATCCTTAGCTTGAAAATAATGCTGAAAGGTAATTGGCCCAAAATGCATAAATTCCAAAGGCAACAGGTAGTGACAGAGTGTGAACATAGATTATTCCACGAAAATAATAGAAGAACAGAAGCAACAAAAACTCTTAAAAATCTAGATTGAAGAAGAAAATAAAAGAAAATAATTTACAGAGTAGATAATGCCAAAGGGCTCCTTATTTCTTGTCACAATAATCCTCTGAGGAAGAAACTATATATGTCAACAAAAACTTATGGAAGAAAGATTAAAGGGTAAAATACCCTTCACATATTTAACTTAAAAAAAAAAAAAGCTAATTGGATTTGGCTAAAGTATCTTTATATAACAATTTCAAAACTAATCCCGTGAATGCGAAGTTTATTCTAAGTATTTTTTTAAAACCCACAAAGAGGGCTTCCTAGGTGGCGCAGTGGTTAAGAATCCACCTGCCAATGCAGGGGACACGGGTTTGATCCCTGCTCCACGAAGATCCCACATGCCACAGAGCAACTAAGTCCATGCACCACAACTATTGAGCCTGCGCTTTAGAGCCTGTGAGCCACAACTATTGAGCCCATGTGCTGCAACTACTGAAGCCCACGTGCCTAGAGCCCGAACTCTGCAACAAGAGAAGCCACGGCAACGAGGAGCCCGCTCACCACAACGAAGAGTAGCCCCCACTCACCGCAATTAAAGAAAGCCCACGCACAGCAAAAAAGACCCAACACAGCCAATAAAATAAGTTAATTAATTAATTAATTAATTAAAAAAAAAGAATAGACCAACACAGTGAAAATTTCAGCGAAGAATTAGAAAATATCAGAACCAGTTAGAACTGAAGAACACAGTAACTGAAATGAAAATAAATAAATAAATAAATAAAACCCACAAAGAGATAACTTAGACAAAGGGATAAATTCCTAGAAACATACAACCTACCAAGACTAAACCATGATGAAAGAGAAAATCTGAGTGGACCAATTACTACTAAAAAGATTGAATTCTTAAACAACCCCCTCCCTCCTTGCCCCAAAGACAAAAGTCCAGGACTAGACAGCTTCACTGGTGAATTCTACCAAACGTTCAAGGAAGAATTAATACCAATCTTTCTCAAACTCTTCCAAAAAACAGAAGAGGAGAGAACTCTTCCAAACTCATTTTATGAAGCCAGCATTACCCTGACACCAAAACCAGACAAGGATACCACAAGTAAAGAAAATTACACCAATATCCCCAATGAACATAGATGAAAAAATTCTTAAAAAGAAAACACTAGCAAACCAAATTGAACAATACATTAAAAGGATCATTACTTATGATCAATTGGAATTTGTTCTAAGGATTCAAGGATGGTTTAACATCTGCAAATCAGTCAATGTGTTACACCACAATGACAAAATGAAGGCTAAAAATCATGATCATCTCAATAAATCCAGAAAACACATTTGACAAAATTCAACATCCATTCACGAGAAAAACTCTCAACAAAGTTGGGTATAGAGGGAATGTACCTCAACATAATAAAGCCCATATATGACAATCTCATTGCTAATAACACCATTTCATCAATGGTGAAAGCTTTTCTTCTAAGATCAGGAACAAGACAAGGACGCCCACTCTTTCCACTTTTATTCAACATGGTATTGGAAATCCTAGCCAGAGCAATTAAGCAAGGAAAAAAACCGGGGGGGGGGGGGGGGGGACGACACATCCAAAATGGAAAAGAAGTAAATCTGTCACTATTTTCAGATGGCATTATTTTATACATAAAAAAACCCTGGAGACTGCATCAAAAAACTGTTTTAACTAATCAAATAAGTTCAGTAAAGTTGCAGGATACAAAATCAGTATACAAAAATGCTGCATTTATATACACTAATAATGAACTCTCAGAAAGAGAAATTAAGAAAACAATCCCATTTGCAATTGCATCAATAAGAATAAAATACCTAGGAATAAATTTAACCAAGGAACTGAAAGACCTGTACACTAAAAGCTAAAGACATTCATGAAAAAAACTAAAGACACACACAAATAAATCAAAAGATATTCAGTGCTAATGGGTTGGAAGAATTCTGTTAAAATGTCCATACTTCCCAAAGTAATCTACAGGTTCAATACAATCCCTATCAAAATTCCAATGGCACTCTTCATAGAAACAGAATAAATAATCCTAAAATTGGTATGGAACCACAAAAGACACAAAATAGCCAAAGCAATCTTGAGATAGAAAACAAAGCTGGATGCACCATACTTTCTAATTTCAAACTTTTGCAATGCTACAGTCATCATAACAGTTTGGTACTGGCATAAAAACAGACATATAGATTGATGTAACAGAATAGAGAGCCCCAAAATAAACCCACATGTATATGGTCAATTAATTTATGACAAAGGAGACAAGAATACACAACAGGAAACGGACAGTCTCTTTAAGAAATGCCGTTGGGAAAACAGACAGCCACATGAAAAGGAATGAAACTGGATCACCATCTTAAATCACACACAAATATCAACTCAAATATTAAGCACTGTTTTCTATGAAATAAATGTAATGATCTTTTAAGAAACAGATTTATAAATACATATTCTACATCCTTCCTCACCAAACAATGAGTGAAATAGAGAGGACACAAAATAAGGGGCATAATTAAGGACTCCTTTACTTATTATCAACACCACTATAAAAACAACAACAATTTACCTACTTCTAAATTACTTTGGTATTTAAATAATCATTATCATTTTTTTTTTGGCAAGACTCCACAGTTCTGCAAGTTTACAGGAATGAGTAGAGAGAAATAACTAATCTCATTCTCAATAAATTATCCTTACCCACCTACACAGGTCATGGGATATGGTAAACATTATTTTCTATCTTTGCTTTTACCATAATGATATAAAAGAGTAAGTACACACAGACACAAAGAAAAATCAAAAAGCAAATCTTATGACAATAAGCCTGTCTAGAGCAGAGACTGCTTTAAGTGTCTGCCAGCCTCCAAGGACCACCCAATAAAACATGTCAGCAGCTAGTTATAGCCAATAGCAGTGCTTATGGCAAGCCACCATGGTAAATTCTGGCCTGGGCTCTGCCCAGGAAACAAAGCATTCCCTACATAGCATTCTCCTGATCTTCCTCTTTTGCTCCTCTGTAAATGAGGCACAAGAAATAGCAAGAAATTCAGCAACTGCAATAATGAAATCATCTCAACCAAAGCATGTATTAAATGTCTTTAACTTGATACACTACTACACTACCAAACATTACATAAAGAAGTACAGTCAATTTCTGGTGATCTCTACCAGTGAAGAGGAGCAACAGAAAAATCAAAATGGACAGATCCTCCACTCAGCTGGTTTAGAGTCATGACCCCACTCTGTAAACAGTGAAACTTGGCCCAAAACCAGAAAAGTAGCCATAACTTAGCTTACAGATAATGGGTCCATTCAATTCAGAACTTCTCAGAAAGGGTTCCTCACAATGTGGCTGCCATCTAGGTAGAAATCTGTGCCCTGGTTTCAGATGGGCAGCAAAGTGTTCCATGTGAGTCAAGAACAAAAGAACTAGAAGTGCCCTGCAGTTAACAAATTGAGAAAAAATGTCTATGAAAACGTCATCTCCTTTGTCATTAAAGAACATAGTTCTTATGCCAATTAAAAATTTAGGTATTATTAATTGTTGAAGGTTAAGCCAACTAATTAATATTTACTGTACTTCTTTTGGGCCTATACAACAAATTTTGATATGAAGGTATTAAAAATAATTTAAAATAATCTGAAAACTGGAAGGGCATTATCTTAAAGCAAAGTATCAAAAAGGATAGCATTCACTTATTTAATCACCCCAATACTACATAAAATCTTCTATCCAATGTAAATCACTGAATCTTTCATTAAAAAATCTGGAGATTTCATGACATACTTAACAGTTCATCTTTTGGATTATGTGTTTGGATTATATGTTATAAACCTAGAAAATCCTAATTAAAAAGCAACTGACGAAGAAGTGGGTGGTGGGGCATGGGGAGAGGACTGTGTTCTTAAAATAAGCTCATTAATTCCATAGGATTAATAATTAAAAGTCCATCTGTTTTGAACGTCAATGTAAAACTACTGCAGATTCCAGTCAAGGGCATAAAAATAGTGACCTGAATAAGAGCTTACTGCATCCATGGTTAGACCTATAGTCTGAGTGTCATCTTTATTTTGGATATTTATAAATATGCACTACCTGAGGTGAATAAAGAAACAATAAAAACATATATTTATTTAACTGCATCCTTACAGGAACAGAGCAGATTTTTTAAACACATTGATAAACCCTTGTACTTACATTAATGTTCATTTTACACCCAATTTATTATCCCCAAGCAGATAGCTCATTTTCAGACTGTCTGTCCAAGAACAATGTTACCCAGCTTTGCTCCTCCAGAATTTTCTCACTTCCTCTATTGATCCTACATGATCTACACCTATTTAAAAACTGAAGGGGGAAAAACACCCTGTGAAATGAGAAGTCATAAAATTACTACACACTAAGGGAACCATTTCTGCTGCCACCATCTGGCTACCTTGGAATTAACTTCTCTAGTCTCAGTTTCCTCATCTAAAAGAAATAGTCTAAAATAACCTTCTAACCCTAAAAATTCTGTATCCATACCTCTCCAGCACCTCACAGCCACCTCTGAGTTCTAAATCAGATAAACAAAAACCTACATAAGAAAAACATTCTCAATACAAATGCACAAAGAATAAAAGCTCTGTAGGATACTAGAGCAAATGAGAGTTCTATAGGGAAGCAAGTAGAAGCCGACCAAGCAGGCAATAATATCAATGTGAGTAAAAGTTTAGTTCTTCGAAGTGGGCTTAATTATTCTTTTGAGGCATGGTAACATGGTAAAATAACAGGCACATCCACTATTTTTTTTAAAAAGTCAAAAGTGGAAAATGATTTAAAAATTAGTTTTTGTTTAAATGTCTATACATTATAAAACTTATTCTCATACAATTTAGAAACAGAATTAGAGCTAGAATGAATTCAATACTCATTTTATAGATGAGGACACTGAGATTCAGAAAGGCTGATCCAGAACTTTTTCTATGCTATTTCTAATTTGTCTTTAATGTCACGTCCTATAATTTCAAATTAGTTTCTCCATGATAGAAATGAGAATCAAGTGAGCAGTGATTATTACTGAGCTTAAAGCTCAATCCATAAGTTGGGAATTAATAAGACTAAGTACATACCCATGTTTCTATAACAGTAACTAGGATCAGCTTTTAGCATGTGTGCTAAATCCTGGGTTATGAGCAGTGAGTACGCTCTATGATAGGAGAATATATCCATAGCTGGGTAGACACAGAAGTCCATCCAAGGAAATGCCTTTAAGTCAAGACTTCAAAAATGAATAGGAGATGACGACAGAGAGCAAAGAACATTTCAAAAAGAAGCAACCATATGTTCAAGGACCATGAGAGATAAAGAACTGCAGAGAAACTATAACTTGGATTGCAAAGATGTGATTGAAAAGACAGGTAGCACAATCACAGAGGGACTTCAGGCTTCATCAACACTTTGGACTGTATTCTAAACCACTGAAATAAGGGAGGTACTATCAGATTTGCATTTTGGCTGCTATATAAAGAATGAATCGGGGGCTTCCCTGGTGGTGCAGTGGTTAAGAATCCCCATGCCAATGCAGGGGACATGGGTTCAAGCCCTGGACTGGGACGATCCCACATGCCTCGGAGCAACTAAGCCCGTGCACCACAACTACTGAGCCTGTGTGCCACAACTACTGAAGCCCACGCGCCTAGAGCTCATGCTCTGCAACAAGAGAAGCCACCGCAATGAAAAGCCTGTGCACGCAACGAAGACTAGCCCCCACTCGCTGCAACTAGAGAAAGCCCATGTGCACAGCAACAAAGACCCAACACAGCCCAAATGCAGCCAATAAATAAATAAATAAATAAAATTTAAACAAAACAAACTAGAAGAAAGACCCTGATGGATCTAGGGTGTGCTTTCCTTATTTTTTTTTTTTTATTTATTTTATTATTTATTTTTGGATGCGTTGGGTCTTCATTGCTAGGCACGGGCTTTCTCTAGTTGTAGTGAGCAGGGACTACTCTTCGTTGCAGTGCACAGACTGCTCATTGTGGTGGCTGCTCTTATTGTGGCCCATGGGTCCTAGGGTGTGTGGGCTCTAGAGCGCAGGCTCAGTAGTTGTGGCGCACGCACTTAGTTGCTCTGAGGCATGTGGGATCTTCCCGGACCAGGAATCAAACCCAAGTCCCCTGTAATGGCAGGCAGATGCTTAACCACTGCACCACCAGGGAACTCCTTGCTTTCCTTATTTAAAAAAAAAGAAGAAGAAGAAGAAGAAGAAGAAGAAGAATTGGAGGGGAAACTCCAGAACTATTTTTAAAAAGTATTCTCGGGACTTCCACAATGAAGAGTAGCCGCTGCTCGCCGCAAATAGAGAAAGCCCGTGTGCAGCAACGAACACCCAACTCAGTCAATAAATTAATTTTTTTAAAGTATTCTATACTTTAGAAATTACTTTTTCTTCTTCAAATATTCAGAATCATATTCTGAGCCTCATAAAACATGTGGCAGTAAGCCACTCATTTAAGAAATCATACTAAGTTCTAAAGCATGTTATTTATCTGGCACAATGATGTTTCTTTAATAAATATTGAGGTGATAAAACAAAAAATAACAATTTTCACCTAACTAAATTAGTTTTGAGGAATCCAGAATACATACACATTTAACAGAAGTTTTTAAAAGGGCTAGAAAAAAATTATCAAGGAATCCATCACTACAGGTTTGAGTCATCTGAATAAATGTTTAGCAATGCCTTATTTCAAATGTGTTCTATTACATACTTTAAAATTGTGCAATGGTAAATGGGAGAGTTCCCTTAATTTCTCTTTCTGCTCTTTCATTGTTAGTGTATAGAATGCAAGAGATTTCTGCTCATTAATTTTGTATCCTGCTGCTTTACTAAATTCATTGATTAGTGCTAGCGGTTTTCTGGTAGAATCTTTCAGGTTTTCTATGTATAATAATATCATGTCATCTGAAAAGAGTGACAATTTTACTTCTTCTTTTCCAATTTGGATTCCTTTTATTTCAGTTTCTTCACTGATTGCTGTGGCTAAAACTTCCAAAACTGTGTTGAATAATAATGGTGAGAGTGGGCACCCTTGTCTTGTTCCTGTTCTTAGAGAGAATGCTTTCAGTTTTTCACCATTTACAATGATGTTGGCTTTTGGTTTCTCACATATAGCTTTTATTATGTTGAGGTAATTTCCTTCTGTGCCCATTTTCTGGAGAGTTTTTATCATAAATGGATGTTGAGTTGTGTCAAAAGCTTTTTCCGCATCTCTTGAGATGATCATATGGTTCTTATCCTTCAATTTGTTGATATGATGTATCACAGTGATTGATTTCCGTATATTGAAGAATCCTTGCATCCCAGATCAACCCCACTTGATCATGGTGTATGATCTTTTTAATGTGCTGTTGGATTCTGTTAGCTAGTATTTTGTTGAGGATTTTTGCATCTATATTCATCAGTGATATTGGCCTGTAATTTTCCTTTTAGGTGACATCGTTGCCTGGTTTTGGTATCAGGGTGATGGTGGCCTCATAGAATGAGTTTGGCAGTGTTCCTCCTTCTGCTACATGTTGGAAGAGTTTGAGAAGGATAGGTGTTAGCTCTTCTCTAAATGTTTGATGGAATTCACCTGTGAAGCCACCTGGCCCTGGGCTTTTGTTTGTTGGGAGATTTTTAATCACTGCCTCAATTTCTGTACTTGTCTGTTCATATTTTCTACTTTTTCCTGGTTCAGTCTTGGAAGATTGTACTTTTCTAAGAATGTATCCATTTCTTCCAGGTTATCCAATTTATTGGCATATAGTTGCTTTTAGTCGTCTCCTTTGATCTTTTGTATTTCTGCGGTGCCCGTTGTTACTTTTCCTTTTTCATTTCTAATTCTGTCGGTTTGCACCTTCTCCCTTTTTTTCTTGATGATTCTGGCTAATGGTTTATCAATTTTGTTTATCTTCTCAAAGATGTGGCACATATATACAATGGAATAATACTCAGCCATAAAAAGGAATGAAATTGAACTATATGTAATGAGTTGGATAGACCTAGAGACTGTCACACAGAGCGAAGTAAGCCAGGAAGAGAAAAACGAATACTGTATGCTAACTCATATATATGGAATCTGAAGAAATGGTACTGATGAACCCAGTGACAGGGCAGGAGTGGAGATGCAGATGTAGAGAATGGACTTGAGGACATGGGGCTGGAGTGAGGGGCGAAGGGGAAGCTGGGATGAAGTGAGAGAGTAGCATAGACATATATACACTACCAAATGTTAAATAGATAGCTAGTGGGAAGTTGCTGTA
Organism: Hippopotamus amphibius kiboko; assembly: GCF_030028045.1. Taxonomy (NCBI): domain Eukaryota; kingdom Metazoa; phylum Chordata; class Mammalia; order Artiodactyla; family Hippopotamidae; genus Hippopotamus; species Hippopotamus amphibius. Next base: position 136,594,856 of record NC_080191.1, on the reverse strand, counting down.
TAACAAAGGGAGATCAACTCGATGATGGGCGATGCTTTAGAGGGCCAGGACAGGGAGGGAGGGAAGGAGTCGCGGGAGGGAGGGGACATGGGGATATATGTATAAATACAGCTGATTCACTTTGTCGTACTTCAAAAATTGGTACAAGAGTGTAAAGCAATTACATTCCAATAAAGAGCTTAAAAAAAAAATGTGCCATGAAGTGTTAGTTCTTAAGAGGAAGAAAAAGACATTGTATGTAAGAATAACATATTATAACTACAATTATCTGGTAACTGTGCATCTCTTTGTCTCTCATTCACTATGTAATTATAAAAGTTAACTGAATACCTTTCCAAAGAACCTCTTATTCTGCCAGTGTTAGATATAGAACTCTTCCAGTGAGTAAGTAAAAAAACGTTCTTCCTACTTATACACTGTCAAGAACAACAGTCAGACTAATCAAAAGATTCCCACCAAGGTACTTTCCTGATGGTCCAGTAGTTAAGACTTCATGCTTCCACCACAGGGGGGGGCATTTTTGATCCCTGGTTGGGGAACTAAGATTCCACATGCCATGCACTGGAGCCAAAATGTAATTTAAAAAATAATACAAAAACAAAAAAAGTTTTTAAAAAGAGATTTCCACCAAGAACAACAGGACTTTCCTGGTGGCACGGTGGTTAAGGATCCACCTGCCAGTGCAGGGGACATGGGTTTGATCCCTGGTCCAGGAAGATCCCACATGTCATGGAGCAACTAAGCCCATGCACAACTACTGAGCCCGCAGGCTGAAACTACTGAAGCCCACGGGCCTACAGCCCATGCTCTACAACAAGAGAAGCCATAGCAATGAGAAGCCTGCGCATGGCAATGAAGAGTAGCTCCCACTCGCCACAACTGTAGAAAGCTCACACAGAGCAACGAAGACCCAACGCAGCCAAAAATATAAATAAATAAATAAATAAATAAATAAATCTATCTATCTTAAAAAAAAAAAAGGAGCTTCCCAACATCAACTAGTATTTCACCGATAATTCAGTAAAAGAAAATTCAGTATATACAGCCTTGATCTTTGTGAAATGGCTCATCTGTCAGGAATCCTCCATTTGCCATTCAAAATGATATCTAAAATATGCTGAAAACCTTGCAATACAGACTTTCCGTTTCAAGTTAATAATATAATTTTATAAGTCAAAACCAATAGATAGAAAACATTATTTATACATACAAGTTCAGTCCCTAAATACATAATTCTAAAAGATCACAATGTGAAGGGACAAGTTCTTTAAAATAATCTAAAAGAAAGAAATGTTTTAATTTTCCTGGGAGTTAGGATGTTTAAAACTAAATGGTTTAAAAATTAGACTGGAAAAACAAGGCTAAAACTACCTTAACCAATAAATAACCATTAAAGAGTCTTCAGACATAGGTTAAAATATTCTTCTCACGTAAATTTTTACACAGTTTCACCCCTACCATTCTAACAAAGTATTATGCTCTAATAAGGACTATCCTAATCTTCACCCGGCAATATTTTCAGGCTGATGTTATTATTCTCATTTCCGTGAATAATATCCATACTCAGGGCCATTTTCCTTCTCATATTCAATATCATGCATGCTTGTATCAAGGTTCCTTTCTTCATATCCTGTCACAGTATCAATCACTGCCTCCTGTCCACTCAATCCACTTTTGATTTATCAGCTGCCGTCTTTCTGGACTCCATAACTCGACCCAAACCATTTTAACAAGACATTGACAAATAGCACCCAGTATCACATCAACCTGTTTCACTTAGTAAACTAAGAAACAGTAACTGTGACATCTCTGCATAAGTATTCCATTCTATTCCCCAGACTGATGTATATTAATGAGGAGATGGTATTTGAAATGCTTCTTCCACATCAGCATCTAATATGATCAAATTAGGAAATGGGATGATTTATTAAATTTTGTAGAGCTGAAATATTTCTTTATATCACTGTATGTGTGGTTTCAGAAAGTGAGCTGTTGCTTTCAATTTTTCTACTGAGGATGTGCCTGCATTTCACAGACGAATTATTGTCTTTAAAAAGATTGCAGGAAGGCAAAATGTTATTAAGCAAATGCTCAGTAAAACAAACTAAATCAGTTTTAAAATTCCTAATTTAATGTAAATCTTGGTTGTTTCACTGAAATTCAGTTTGTGATCTTATTAAGTCACATTTGCATCGTACCGTCTTGCTGTAGGACAGTTTTAAATTTATAGCATTACCAAGCAGCTTCACTTCTTGACTTTTAAAACATGTCCTCAATAAAATAATTGCTCTATAAGTAAGCATTTTGTTCTTATTTTCAGATATAAGACAAAACAAAGATCAATGGGTTAATAAAAGAATAAAATAAAAATACAAAATCAACTATTTGGGTCACTTCTATAATTTTCACAATAAGATGTTAAAATGTTTTTATTAAAGTGCTCCCCAACTTCAAGTTTAATAACTGTTTCCTGGTCAGTTTAAACTTTAAGCAATGAATTATTTTTCACATGGTATTTGTATATGAAAAAGATTTAATATGCTCACCAAAAAAATCAAAGTGGAAATTAGAAAGAATAAAAGTAAAACTCATATATTTTCTTTAGATTCTCATTTTAACTCATCTTCTACCTTCGAGATAGCCATATATCCCAGAAGTCACACTCTTACTCATTTTTAAAACTATAGGATTTCCAAGTACAAAATCCACATTTAAGTGTAGATCTAGGGTAACCTCAGCATACTGGGTTTATTCAACAGTTTTCTAATGGAATCTCCAATGATTGCTTTTGGTTCATGGAAAATCAAAAGATTAGAAATAAATGAATTCTAAAGGAGCTCTGGTTTCATTCACTGATTAGAGAAATACCTGTAAAATTCAATAGAGCAATGCAATGCATGTAGTGTACAAAGAGGAAAACATTACAAAAACAAGAAAAGGATAGATCGCCCTGTAAAGAATTAAGTGGGATTCCCAGATACTTACTCCTTAGATTTCATTATGTGAACAAGGATCATTTGTTAGGTCATTTGTTGAAGTAGTTATATAAGAGGCTAATCTAATTTTTAATTTAAAAAATTCAACATTATTCAAGCTGAAGAAATAACATGAATTGTTCCACCTTTATATTCAGAAAAGGACACCAGAAAAAGTTAGCACATCAGAAATGCTATCCTTTGTTCCTTAAACAATTAAGGCATGGAGAAGATGAGAATTAAATATATTTTTAAAACCTCTTAAACTAATGAAATATGATAAAAAGAGAGGCAAACTCACAAGTATACTGTAGTACACAGTATATAGAAATAAAAATTAAAATAACTCCTAAAAACCCTAACATTTTCTCTGGCCTTTACAGTTTACAAAGTACTTTCAATACATTATTTTATTAGATAAATGCATTTTCAGAAATTATGTTACCCTCTCATTCAAATTAATAAATATTTTTTACTTTTTCTACATGTGATATAACATTCTTTATGAAAAATTTCCTAATTTTCTATAATACACAATAATCACCCTCTTCTACCCTTCACACCTGTAGTCTGTACAATTAGTGGATTTCAACTGTCTCATTCAGTGTTTGTCTCCTCTGTGTGAGTGTATGAGTGCATATGTGAATGTGCATGTACATGCACACATCGGGTCTGTGTATCTTACCACCCCACATAGTCTAAATGCTTTTTGTGTGTAGAAACCTATATAGCATCGAAGGGAAAAGAAACACAGAGATAGGGCAATTAAAACATTACACTTTATGAAAAAAGAAAAAATATACTTTAGAATTCACTTATTTCTTCAAATGCTAACACTCCCAGATAGAAGAATGTGTCAATATCTATACACCTAGATATTGTATGAAGGAGAAAAACAAGAAATGAAACAAAACTACTCATAAATGAAATGGCTGATTTCAAATGCCATCCCCTGTGTTTGTAAAATAGCAAATTAGTATATATACAATAACTGCTATATAAATGAGATAAATACTAGCAATTTTATAAATAGATTTATAATTATGATAGAAAAACCTAATGTTGATAAATGAATTTTGAAAGTATTATTATGGTTATAAGTTCCTACTGAGAAGATATATTATGTTCATACATATGTACTAAGAAGATGCCCGATTTAAGAAATCATCTGAGTCAATGATTACCTTACATCACACAAAGAGTCTTCAATCTGACTTCTTGAATCAAAGTCAAAATCTACCTCCATTAAGAAAAAAATAGCTACTACTGTATATAAAACAAATACCTAATAAGAATCCACTGTATAGCACAGGGAACTCTACTCAATACTGTACAGTGACCTATACGGGAAAAGAATCTAAAAAAGAGTAGATATATGTATATGTATAACTAATTCACTTTCCTGTACAGGAAAAACTAACAGAACACTGTAAATCAACTATACTTCAATAAAAATTAACTTTTAAAAAAAGACCACTAAAAAAAAACGGTAAGGAAAAAGAAAAAATATTTACGCCAAAGAGCCCAGAAAATCAATAACATCAGGAAATATTTGTCTGGGAATGCCTGATTCATGACTAAATCTGTAAAAATCTTGAACATAAGCTACACTCAATGGGTCTTTTGGATATGGTGTGATATATGGCATTATTTTAGCTCCATGTGAGACAATTAAAAAAAAATCAAGCTGGCTGTAGAATCTTCAATGCATAAAAGTGATTGTAAAGTAAGAAAACAAATCAAGAGATGAGTGAAAGCAAAAAAAGATGAAAATATATTAGAAAATAAACCACAGAGCTTCCCTAGTGGTGCAGAGGTTAAGAATCTGTCTGCCAATGCAGGGAACATGGGTTCAAGCCCTGGTCTGGGAAGATCCCACATGCTGCAGAGCAACTAAGCCCATGCACCACAACTACTAAGCCGTTGCTCTAGAGCCTGCAAGCCACAAATATTGAGCTTGAGTGTCACAACTACTGAAACCCGAGCACCTAAAGCCCGAGTGCCTAGAGCTCACACTCCACAATGAAGAGAAACCCCTGCTCACCACAACTACAGAAAGCCCTCAAACAGCAATGAAGACCCAACACAGCCAAAAGTAAATAAATAAATAAAATTATTTAAAAAAATAAATAAATAAACCATAATCATCCCAATAGATGAGAAAAAGTATTTCACAGAAATCAACACCCACTGTTGCTAAAAACATTCTCAGAAAACAAGAAATATAAAACATTCTTCAGTTTTATAAAGGGCAGTACAAAAACCCTATGGCTAACATCAAATTCAAAGGTAAAAGACTGAATCCTTTCCTCCTAAGATAGGGAAAATGGCAAAAATGCCCAGTCTTGCCACTTTTCTTCAATACTGAACTGGAAATCCTAGACAATGCAATGAGCCAAGAAAAATGAATAAATGGCATAGAGTTTAAAAATAAAACGGTCAGAGACAGTTCAAGATGGCGGAGTAGGGCAAAATAGAAGGACATGGAATGCATCTCTCTTCACAGATACGTCAGGAATACACCAAAAGACGCAATAATTCCATAAAGAGAACCAGCTGAACACCAGAAAACGACCTCGGACACCAGAAACGACTGCAAAGATCCCAACATAACTGGGTAGGACAGAGGGAAAAAAAAAAGGGAGAAAGAGGATGAGAAGAAAGGAAAGGGATGGCTCCCACACCCTAGGGTGGGGGGATCTGAAACAGAGGGGAGATTGCTGAATTCAGGGAAACGTCCCTTATCTGATGGGGAAACCACTTGTCCAACAGGGAATTTCCCTGGGTCAGAAGGGAGGTATTTGGGACTGTTCAAAGAGGGTGAAGTGGCTGAGCTGTGGCAGACGGGAAAGAGGGAGAAACACATGGAGAGTCCATACCACGGCTTAGCGTGTCCAGACTGAGAGGTCGATTTACAGCTGAACGGGGGTCTGGGAGCTGGAACGTGGGAACCAGAGAACTGGTTCAGGGTGAGAAACATTGTTGGCAGTGGGGAGACAAACTGAGAAGACAGGCGGGAAGAAATCCACAGCGGAGAGTGCCAACCGCGGAAAGCTGCGCGGCCATGGTGGCAGCTTGATACTGCTGACTCACAAGCAGGGGGGAGGAGCCACAGGTGTAGCCTCTCTCTTGGCGCCTGTGACAGAAATGCACTCAGGGATAACAAAGGCCCCTGGGTGGGGCTGGCCTAGAGAGCCTGCAGCCGAGAGTCAAAAGCCCGCAGAGTGGCCCAGCTCTGCAGATGTTCTATTTACACCTGAGCCACCGGTGTCCCTCTGAAACAGGCACCACCATGGCCGACTGAGCTGCCGTCCCAGGCAGGGCGTTACAGCAGAGTCACAGCAGTGGGGAAAAACCACGGTTGGAGTAGCTCTCTCGGCCTGAGCTGCCCAAGCCGCCGAAACCCAGGCCGGGCGCCACTGCTCACTCACTGCCAGGGGAAGGAGCCACTGTTGTACCCCCTCTCCGCACACACCAGCGCTTAGAAACGAGCAATAGAGGAAGCTCTGCTGGTCACAGAATAATACAAAAAGCCCAAGGCAGGTAGAAGGACACTTACAGCTGAGACCCCAAGGAAACAGACATAACAGTATTGATTCTATACATCTGGCCCATTATGGGGTCAGTTCTAGTGTTGTTTTTTTTAAATTATTGTCTTAGTCGAAAGGGATCTACACGTTTTATAACATTTTTATTATTCTATTTTTTATTATATTTTTATTTTTAGCCTTTTTATATATTTCTAATTCTAATTAAGTTTTTTATAGTGCTGACTGTATCTCTCCTACCTTTTTTTCACTTCTATCTTTCATATATTTCTATTCCTTTCTTTTTCTTTTCATATTTCCAGTCACACTATGCTCTTCTGTTGCCCTGTCTTCAATCCTTTTTTAGTTGATTTCATCTTAATATACTTCTAAGCAATACTATCGGTCTGTTCTGTTTCCTTGCGTTATTCTCCAGATAACACACTGCTTTGGTATTTATTATTAAGTTCTCTGTTTATCTTACTTCTAAGTATAATTGTCTGATTTCATTCTGAGAATCTTCAGTCTGTCTGGTTGTACTCTGCTCTTTATTATATTTGATCCTACCATTGAAAACCTCCCTGGATGTGTTTGTGTGTGTGTGGTGTGTTTTTTTGTTTGTTTGTTTTTCTTTTTGTTTTTGTTTTGTCCTGCTTTGGTTTTGAATTTCTGTTGGTTTTCTCTTGGATTGTCTGATACCATACTGGGGTTCTTCTCTCAGGTCTTTCTAGTGCCTTATGTTCAGTATTTGTGTGTCTCATACATGTATGTGTTTCCCTGACTTAGCATTTGTTTGACTCAATACTCTGCCATTAGTCTGGGGCTTGGACAATCTTTTTTAAACCCCATTATTGCCAGGACAAGCAAACTCTGAAGTCTGCACTAGTCCATGAGACGTCAAGTAGGAGGCTCTGGGGTGGAAACACTGAATCCAGGATGCTAGACTACAAAGGAGTCCTCACACACAGGGAAGATTAACTGCAGAGAATTCTCACAAAGCCTCATATCAGAGTCTAAGACTCGGCTTTGTCCGACAGTCTTCAACTGCCAGTACTGGACACGTCACCACAAACTACAATCGAGACACGAACACAAACCCACCATCAGCACACAGACTGCCTAAAGCCATATTAAGCTCACACATACCCTAAAACACACCTCCTGACACGGCTCTGCTCATCAGAGAGAAAAGACACAAAGCCTCACACCGCAAAGCAGACAACAGACCTCCCACCAGGAAACCTACTCAAGACACTGGACAAAGCTCACCACAAGGGAAAAAGGGCAGAAACAAGAGGAATTACAACTAGGCAGCATAAGGAAAGGAGACAGCAAATCCTATAAAGACAAAATGAGAAAACAAAGAAACACCATGCAGGAAAAAGAGCAGGAAAAGAACCCACAAGACCAAATACATGAAGAAAAAAAAGGAAAATTGCCTGAAAAAGAATTCAGAGTAATGATAGTAAAGATGATACAAAATTTTGATAACTAAATACAGAAAACACAAGACACAGTTAATAAGGACTCAGAAGAACTAAAGAGCAAAGAAACAGAAATGGACAACAAGATAATTGAAATTAAAAATACTCTAGATGCTATAAACAGCAGAATAACTGAGACACGAGAACGAATAAGTAAGTTCAAAGATAGAATGGGGGAAATAACTGCCACAGAGCAGGAAAGAGAAAAAAGAATAAAAATAATGGAAGACAGTCTCGGAGAGCTTGGTGACAACATTAAGCGCACCAACATTTCAATCATAGGCGTGCCAGAAGAAGGGAAAAAAAAGGGACTGAGGAAATATTTGAAGAGGTTATAGTGGAAAACTTCCCCAACATGGGAAAGGAAATAATTAAGCAAGTCCAAGAAGTGCAGAGAGTCCCATACACAATAAACCCAAGGAGAAATACACCAAGACACATATTAATCAAACTAATAACAAATTAAACACACAAAAAAATATTAAAAGCAGCAAGAGAAAAGCAACAAATAACATATAAGGGAAAACCCATAAAGATAATGGCTGATCTTCCTGCAGAAACTCTGCAGGCCAGAAGGGAATGGCAGGATATACGGAAAGTCCTGAATGAGAAAAACCTACAGCCAAAAATACCCTACCCAGCAAGGATATCATTCAGATTTGACAGAGAAATCAAAAGGTTTACAGACAACCAAAAGTTAAGAGAATACAGCACCAGCAAGCCAGCCTTACAACAACTGCTTAAGGAACTTTTCTAAGCAGGAAACACAAGAGAAGGAAAAGACCTACAAAAACAAAACCAAAACAATTAAGAAAATGGAACACACATGTCAATAATCATCTTAAATGTAAGTGGATTAAATGCTTCAACCAAAAGACACAGACTGGCTGAATGGATACAAAAACAAGACCCTTCTATATGACGTCTACAAGAAACCCACTTCAGACCAAGGGATACATATAGATTGAAAGTAAAGGGATGGAAAAAGATATTCCATGCAAATGGAAGTCAAAAGAAAGCTGGAGTAGCAATACTCACAGCAGACACATTACACTTGAAAGTAAAGAACATTACAAGAGACAAGGAAGGACACTACCTAATGATCAAGGAATCAATCCAAGAAGAAGATATAGCAGTTGTAAATATCTATGCACCCAACATAGGAGCACCTCAATACATAAGGCAAATGCAAACAGCCATAAAAGGGGACATCGACAGTAACACAATAATAGTAGGAGACTTCAACACTTGACTTACATCAATGGTCAGATCATCTAAACAGAAAATAAATAAGGAAACAAGCTTTAAATGACACATTAGACCATCTCAACTTAATTGATATTTATAAGACATTCCTTCCAAAAACAACACAATACACTTTCTTCTCAAGTGCACACTGAACATTTTCCAGCATAGATGACATCTGGGTCACAAATCAAGCCTATGTAAATTCAAGAAAATTGAAATCATATCAAGCATCTTCTCTGACCACAATGCCATGAGACTAGATATCAACTACATGGAAAAAACTATAAAAAATAAAAAAAAGGAGGCTAAGGAATATGCTATTAAACAACCAAGAAATCACAAAAGAAATCAAAGGGGAAATCAAAAAATACCTAGAAACAAATGACAATGGGAACACAACAACCCAAAACCTATGGGACACAGCAAAAGCAGTTCTAAGAGGGAAGTTTAGAGCAATAAAATCCTATCTTAAGAAAAAAGCAAAAAATCGAATAAACAACATAACCTTACACCTAAAACAATTAGAGAAAGAAGAACAAAGAAACGCCAAAGTGGCAGAAGAGGAGAAATCATAAAGATCAGATCAGAAATAAATGAAAAAGAAAGCAAGGAAACAAAAGCAAAGATCAATGAAACTAAGAGCTGTTTCTTTGAGAAGATAAACAAAATTAATAAACCATTAACCAAACTCATCAGGAAAAAAAGGGAGAAGATGCAAATCAACAGAATTAGAAATGAAAAAGGAGAAATAACAACTGCTACCACAGAAACACAAAAGATCATGAGAGACTACTAAAAGCAACTATATGCCAATAACTGGATAACCTGGAAGAAATGGATAGATTCTTAGAAGAGCACAATCTTCCAAGAGTGAACCAGGAAAAAATAGAAAATATGAACTATACCAATCACTAGTACGGAAATTGAGACTGTGATTAAAAATCTCTCAACACAGCTTCCTAGGTGGTGCAGTGGTTAACAATCCACCTGGCAATGCAGGAGACATGGGTTTGATCCCCGCTCCAGGAAAATCCCACATGCCACAGAGCAACGAAGCTGCTGCGCCACAATTATTGAGCCTGCACTTTAGAGCCCGTGAGCCACAACTACTGAGCCCATGGACTGCAACTACTGAAGACCACGCACCTAGAGCCCATGATCTGCAACAAGAGAAGCCACGGCAATGAGGAGCCCGAGCACCACAATGCCAAGTAGCCCCCACTCACCGCAACCAAAGAAAGCATGCACACAGCAAAAAAAGACCCAATAAAGCCAATTAAATTAATTAATTAATTACTTAAAACACACACAAAACAAAACAAAACAAAATCTCCCAAAAAACAAAAGCCCAGGGCCAGGTGGCTTCACAGGTGAATTCCATCAAACATTTAGAGAAGAGCTAACACCTATCCTTCTCAAACTCTTCCAACATGTAGCAGAAGGAGGAACACTGCCAAACTCATTCTATGAGGCCACCATCACCCTGATACCAAAACCAGGCAACGATGTCACCTAAAAGGAAAATTACAGGCCAATATCACTGATGAATATAGATGCAAAAATCCTCAACAAAATACTAGCTAACAGAATCCAACAGCACATTAAAAAGATCATACACCATGATCAAGTGGGGTTGATCTGGGATGCAAGGATTCTTCAATATACGGAAATCAATCACTGTGATACATCATATCAACAAATTGAAGGATAAGAACCATATGATCATCTCAAGAGATGCGGAAAAAGCTTTTGACACAACTCAACATCCATTTATGATAAAAACTCTCCAGAAAATGGGCACAGAAGGAAATTACCTCAACATAATAAAAGCTATATGTGAGAAACCAAAAGCCAACATCATTGTAAATGGTGAAAAACTGAAAGCATTCTCTCTAAGAACAGGAACAAGACAAGGGTGCCCACTCTCACCATTATTATTCAACACAGTTTTGGAAGTTTTAGCCACAGCAATCAGTGAAGAAACTGAAATAAAAGGAATCCAAATTGGAAAAGAAGAAGTAAAATTGCCACTCTTTGCAGACAACATCATACTATACATAGAAAACCTGAAAGATTCTACCACAAAACTGCTAGCACTAATTGATGAATTTAGTAAAGTAGCAGGATACAAAATTAATGCACAAAAATCTCTTGCATTCCTATATAATAACAATAAAAAGCTGAAAGAGAAATTAAGGGAACTCTCCCATTTACCACTGCAACAAAAAGAATAAAATACCTAGGAATAAACCTGCCTAAGGAGGCAAAAGACCTGTAAGCAGAAAAATATAAGACACTGATGAAAAAAAATCAAAGACAATATAAACAGATGGAGAGATATACCATGTTCTTGGATTGGAAGAATCAACATTGTGAAAATGACTGTAGTACCCAAAACGATTTACACATTCAATGCAATCCCTATCAAATTACCATTGGCATTTTATACAGACGTAGGAAAAGAAATCGTACGATTTATATGGAAGTGCAAAAGACCCCGAATAGTCAAAGCAATCTTCAGAAGGAAAGAAGGAGTTGGTGGAATTAGGCTTCTTGACTTCATACTATACTACAAGGCCACAGTGATCAAGACAGTATGGTACTGGCACAAAAATATAAAGGTAGATCACTGGAACAGAATAGAGACCTCAGAGTTAAACCCAAGCACATGTGGGCACCTTATCTTTGACAAAGGAGGCAAGGATATACAATGGAAAAAAGACAGCCTCTTCAATAAGTGGTGCTGAGAAAACTGGACAGCTACATGTAAAAGAATGAAATTAGAAAACTTCCTAACACCATACACAAAAATAAACTCCAAATGGATTAAAGACCTACATGTAAGGCCAGACACTATAAAACTCCTAGAGGAAAACATAGGCAGAACACTCTTTGACATCCATCAAAGCAAGATCCTTTTTGACCCACCTCCTAGAATCACGGAAATCAAATCAAGAATAAACAAATGGGACCTCATGAAACTTAAAAGCTTTTGCACAGCAAAAGAAACCATAAACAAGACTAAAAGGCAACCCTCAGAATGGGAAAAAATAGTTGCCTATGAAACAACGGACAAAGGATTAACCTCCAAAATATACAAGCAGCTCATGCAGCTTCATACCAAAAAAGGAAATAACCCAATCCACAAATGGGCAGAAGGCCTAAATAGATATTTCTGCAAATAAGACATACAGATGGCCAACAAACACATCAGAACATGCTCAACATCACTCATCATCAGAGAAATGCAAGTCAAAGCCACAATGAGGTATCACCTCACACCAGTCAGAATGGCCATCATCACAAAATCTAGAAACAATAAATGCTGGCGAGGGTGTGGAGAAAAGGGAAGTCTCCTGCACTGTTGGTGGGAATGTAAGTTGGTACAGCCACTATGGAAAACAGTTTGGAGGTTCCACAAAAATCTAAAAATAGAACTACCATATGATCCAGTAATCCCACTCCTGGGCATATACCCAGAGAAAACCATAATCCCAAAAGAAACATGCACTGTAATGTTTATTGCAGCATTATTTACAATAGCCAGGACATGGAAGCAACCTAAATGCCCATCAACAAATGAATGGATAAAGAAGATGTGGCATATATATACAATGGAATATTACTCAGCTATAAAAAGGAATGAGATGGAGCTATATGTAATGAGGTGGATAGCCCTAGAGTCTGTCATACAGAGTGAAGTAAGCCAGAAAGAGAAAAACAAATATTGTATGGTGACTCATACATACGGAATGTAAAGAAAAAAAAAACTGGTATTGATGAACCCAGTGACAAGACAAGAATAAGGATGCAGATACAGATACTGGACCAGAGGACACGAGGTTGGGGTGGGGCAGGGGGTGACGGGGAAGCTGGGACGAAGTGAGAGAGTAGCATAGACAAATATATACTACCAACTGTAAAACAGATAGCCAGTGAGAAGTTGCTGTATAACAAAGGGAGATCAACTTGACGATGGATGATGCCTTAAAGGGCTGGGACAGGGAGGGTGTGGGGGAGTCGAGAGAGGGAGGGAATATGGGGATATGTGTACAAATACAGCTGATTGACTTTGGTGTACCTCAAAAACTGCCTCAAGAGTGTAAAGCAATTATATTCTAATAAAGAAATTAAAAAAAAAAAAAAAGAATGAAATTAGAACACTTCCTAACACCAGACACAAAAATAAACTGTAAATGGCTTAAAGACCTAAATGTGAGGCCAGACACTGTAAAACTCCTCGAGGAAAAAATAGGCAGAATACTCTATGACATATATGAAAGCAAGATCCTTTTTGACCCACCTGCTATAATAATGGAAACAAAATCAAGAATAAACAGATGGGACCTAATGAAACTTAAAAGCTTTTGCACAGTAAAAGAAACCATAAACAAGACTAGAAGGCAATCCTCAGAATGGGAGAAAATACTTGCCAGCAAAGCAACGGACAAAGGATTAAGCTCCAAAATATACAAGCAGCTCATGCAGCTTAATACCAAAAGAGCAAATAACCCAATCCACAAATGGGCGGAAGACCTAAACAGACGTTTCTCCAAAGAAGACATATAGACAGCCAACAAACACATCTAAAGATGCTCAACATCACTCATCATTAGAAAAATGCAAGTCAAAGCCACAATGAGGCGTCACCTCACACCAGTCAGAAGAGCCATCATTAAAAAATCTAGAAACAATCGATGCTGGATAAGCTGTGGAGAAAAGGGAACTCTCTTGCACTGTCGGTGGCAATATAAGTTGCTACAGTCAGTATGGAAAACCCTTTGGAGGTTCCTTAAAAAACTAAAATTGGAACTACCATATGATCCACTAATCCCACTACTGGGCATATAACCAGAGAAAACAATAATCTAAAAAGAAACATGTACTGTAATGTTCACTGCAGCATTATTTACAATAGCCAGGACATGGAAGCAACCTAAATGCCTATCAACAGATGAATGGATAAAGAAGATATGGCATATATATACAATGGAATATTACTCAGCTATAAAAAGGAATGAGATGGAGCTATGTGTAATGAGGTGGATAGACCTAGAGTCTGTCATACACAGTGAAGTAAGCCAGAAAGAGGAAAACAACTATTGTATGCTAACTCATACATACGGAATGTAAGAAAAGAAAAAAATGGTACTGATGAACCCAGTGACATGGCAAGAATTAGGATGCAGATGCAGACAATGGACTGTAAGACATGGGGTTGGGGGGGTGCGGGGGCGAAAGGGAAGACAGGATGAAGTGAGAGAGTGGCACAGACATATATATACTACCAACTGTAAAATAGACAGCTAGTGGGAAGTTGCTGTATAAGAAAGGGATATCAACTTGATGATGGGTGATGCTTTGGAGCGCCGGGATGGGGAGAGCAGGAGGGAGTCGTGGGAGGGAGGGGATATGGGGATATGTGTATAAATACAGCTGATTCACTTTGGTGTACCCCATAATCTGGTAGAAGAGTGGGAAGCAATTATATTCCAATAAAGAGCTTAAAAAAATAAAAAGATGGTGGAGTAGAAGTACATGTGCTCACTCCAACTTACAAGAGCACTGGAATTACAAATAACTGCTGAACAATCATCAACAGAAAGGCACTGGAAATCACCAAAAAAGACACCCCACATCCAGAGACAAAAGAGAAGCTGCACTGCAATGGTAGGAGGGGCACAATCGCAGTAAAATCAAATCCCATAACTGCTGGGTGGGCGACTGACAATTGGAGAGCAGTTATATCACAGAAGTCCACCCAGTGGAGTGAGGGTTCTGAGCTCCACATCAGGCTTCCCAACCTGGGGGTCAGGCAACGGGAGGAGGAATCCCCACAGAATCAGAATTTGAAGGCCAGCGAGATTTGATTGCAGGACCTCCACAGGACTGGGGGAAACAGAGACTCTACTCTTGGAGGGCACAGGAAAAGTAGCGTGAGTAGCAGGACCCAGGGCAAAGGAACAGTGACCCCAACAGAAGACTGAACCAGACCTACCTGCTGGTGTTGGAGGGTTGCCTGTAAACGTGGGGGGTGGCTGTGGCTCACCATGGACACAGGGCCACTGGCAGCAGGGGTTCTGGGAAATGCTCATTAGCGAGAGTCCTCCTGGAGTCTGCCATTAGTCCTGCCAAAGAGCCTGTAAACTCCAGTGCTGGGTTGCCTCAGGCCAAACAACCAACAGATTGGGAATACAGCCCCACCCATTGGCAGACAAGCAGATTAAAGTTTTACTGAGCTCCACCCAGCAAAGCAACACCCAGCCCTACCCATCACCGGATCCTCCCATTAGGAAGCACACAAAAGCCTCTCAGACATCTTCCACCACAAGAGGGCAGACAGCAGTATCAGCAGTATTTTATTCTGTGCAACTCAAAACCAAAGCCACAGGAGAGAAAATGAAAAGTAGAGGACTCTAGCAGATGAAGGAACAAGATAAAACCCCAGAAAAACAACTAAATGAAGTGGAGATAGGCACCCTTCCAGAAAAAGAACTCAGAATGTGAAGATGATCCAGGACTTTGAAAAAAGACTGGATGCAAAGATCGAAAAGATGCAAGAATAGTTTAACAAAGTCCTAGAAGACTTAAAGAACAAACAAACAGAGATAAGCAATAGAATAACTGAAAAGAAAATTACACTAGAAGGAATCAATATCAGATTAACTGAGGCAGAAAAACGAATAAGTGATCTGGAAGACAGAATGGTGAAAATCACTGATGTGGAAAAAAGAAATGACGACAACCTAAGAGACCTCTGGGACAATGTTAAATGCACCAACATTCACATTATAGGGGTCCCAGAGGAGAAGAGAGAGAGAAATGACCCGAGAAAATATTGGAAGAGATTATAGTCGAAAACTTCCCTAATATGTGAAAAGAAATAGACACCCAAGTCCAGGACATGCAGAGAGTCCCAAGCAGGAAAAACACACCAAAAGACATAGTAGTCAAACTAACAAAATTTAAAGGCAAAGAAAAATTATTAAAAGCAATATGGGAAAAATGACAAATGACATACAAGGGAAGTCCCACAAGGTTAACAGCTGATTTCTCAGCAGAAACTCTGCAAACCAGAAGAGAGTGGCATAGTATATTTAAAGTGATGAAAGGGAAGAACCTACAACCAGGAATACTCTATCCAGCAAGGATCACATTCAGATTTGACGGAGAAATCAAAAGCTATACAGACAGGCAAAAGCTAAGAGAATTCAGCACCACCAAACCAGTCCTACAACATATGCCAAAGAAACTTCTTTGAGTGGGAAACACAAGAGAAGAAAAGCACATACAAAAACAAAAAACAAAACAATTAAGAAAACGGTAATAGGAACATATATATCAATAATCACCTTGAATGTAAATGGACTAAATGCTCCAACCAAAAGACACAGACTGGCTGAATGGATATGAAAACAAGACCCACACATATGCTGTCTACAAGAGACCCACTTCAGACCTAGGGACACATACAGACTGAAAGTGAGGGGATGGAAAAAAATATTCCATGCAAATGAAAAGCAAAAGAAAGCTGGAGTAGCAATACTCATATCAGATAAAATAGACTTTAAAATCAAAAATGTTGCAAGAGACAAGAAAGGACACTACATAATGATCAAGGGACCAATCCAAGAAGTGGAAATAACAATTATAAATATATATGCACCCAATATAGGGGCACCATGATACATAAAGCAAATGCTAACAATTATAAAAGAGGAAATCAACAGTAACAAAATAATAGTGGGGGACTTTCACACCACACTTACACCAATGGACAGATTATCCAGACAGAAAATTAATAAAGAAACACAAGCTTTAAATTACACAATAAATCAGCTAGATTTAATAGATATCTATAGGACATTACAACCAAAAACAGCAGATTACACATTCTTCTCAAGTGCACACAGAACAGTCTCCAGGATAGATGAAATCTTGGGTCACAAATCAACCCTTGGTAAATTTAAGAACACTGAAATCATATCATGCATCTTTTCCGACCACAACGCTATGAGATTAGAAATCAATTATAGGAAAAAAACTGTAAAAAGGACAAAGACATGGAAGCTAAACAATACACTATTAAATAACCAAGAGATCACTGAAGAAATCAAAGAGGAAATCAAAAAATACCTAGAGACAAATGACAATGAAAACACAATGACCCAAAACCCATGGGATGCAGCAAAAGCAGTTCTAAGAGGGAAGTTTATAGCAATACAATCCTACCTCAAGAAACAAGAAAAATCCCAAATAAACAATCTAACCTTACACCGAAAGAAACTAGAGAAAGAAGAGCAAACAAAACCCAAAGTTAGGAGATGGAGAGAAATAATAAAGATCAGAGCAGAAATAAATGAAATAGAAACAAAGAAAACAACAGCGAAACTCAATAAAACTAAAAGCTGGTTCTTTGAGAAGATAAATAAAATTGATAAACCTCTAGCAAGGCTCATCAAGAAAAAGAGGGAGAAGACTCAAATCAATAAAATTAGAAATGAAACAGAAGTTACAATGGACACCACAGAAATAAAAAGCACCATAGAGACTACTACAAGCAACTATATGCCAATAAAATGGACAGCCTGGAAGAAATGGACAGATTCTTAGAAAGGTATAACCTTCCAAGACTCAATCAGGAAGAAATAGGAAATATCAACAGACCAATCACAAGTAATGAAATTGAAACTGTGATTAAAGATCTTCCAACAAACAAACGTCCAGGACCAGACAGCTTCACAGGTGAATTCTATCAAACATTTAGAGAAGAGCTAACACCCATCCTTCTCAAACTCTTCCAAAAAATTTCAGAGGAAGGAACACCCCCAAACTCACTCTATGAGGACACCATCACTCTGATACCAAAACCAGACAAAGATACTACAAAAAAAAGAACATTACAGGCCAATATCACTGATGAATATAGATGCAAAAATCCTCAACAAAATACTAGTCAACAGAATCCAACAGCACATTAAAAGGATCATACACCATGATCAAGTGGGGTGTATCCCTGGAATGCAAGAATTCTTCAATATATGCAAATCAATCAATGTGATACACCATATTAACAAACTGAAGGATAAAAACCACATGATCATCTCAACAGATGCAGAAAAAGCTTTTGACAAAATTCAACACCTATTTATGACAAAAACTCTCCAGAAGGTGGGCACAGAGGGAACCTACCTCAACATAATAAAGGCTATATATGACAAACCCACAGCAAACATCATTCTCAATGGTGAAAAACTGGAAGCATTCCCTCTAAGATCAGGAACAAGACAAGGACGTCCACTCTCCCCACTACTATTCAACACAGTTCTGGAAGTCCTTGCCACAGCAATCAGAGAAGAAAAAGAAATAAAAGGAATCCAAATTGGAAAAGAAGAAGTAAAACTGTCACTCTTCACAGATGACATGATACTATACATAGAAAATCCTAAAGATGCCACCAGAAAACTACTTGAGCTCATCAATGAATTTGGTAAAGTTGCAGGATACAAAATTAACACACAGAAATCTTGCATTTCTATACACCAACAATGAAAGATCAGAAAGAGAAATTAAGGAAAAAATCCCATTCACCATTGCAAC
Source organism: Hippopotamus amphibius kiboko (assembly GCF_030028045.1). Classification (NCBI taxonomy): domain Eukaryota; kingdom Metazoa; phylum Chordata; class Mammalia; order Artiodactyla; family Hippopotamidae; genus Hippopotamus; species Hippopotamus amphibius. The sequence goes on along the minus strand of NC_080191.1, from coordinate 136,576,022 downwards.
AAAAAGAATAAAATACCTAGGAATAAACCTAACCAAGGAGGTAAAAGACCTGTACTCAGAAAACTATAAGACACTAATGAAAGAAATCAAAGACAACACAAACAGATGGAGAGATATACCATGTTCTTGGATTGGAAGAATCAACATTGTGAAAATGACTATACTACCCACAGCAATCCACAGATTCAATGCAATCCCTATCAAATTACCAAAGGCATTTTTTACACAACTATAACAAAAAATCCTAAAATTTATATGGAGACACAAAAGACCCCAAATAGCCAAAGCAATCTTGAGGGGAAAAAAATGGAGCTGGAGGAATCAGACTCCCTGACTTCAGACTATACTACACAGCTATAGTAATCAAGAAAATATGGTACTGGCACAAAAACAGAAATATAGATCAATGGAACAGGATAGAAAGCCCAGAGATAAACTATGGTTAACTAATCTACGACAAAGGAAGCAAGGATATACAATGGAGAAGACAGTCTCTTCAACAAGTGGTGCTGGAAAACTGGACAGCTACATGTAAAAGAATGAAGTTAGAACACTTCCTAACACCATACACAAAAATAAACTGAAAATGGATTAAAGACCTAAATGTAAGGCCAGACACTATAAAATTCCTAGAGGAAAACATAGGAAGAACACTCTTTGACATAAATCACAGCAAGAGCTTTTTTAACCCACCTCCTAGAGTAACAGAAAGAAAAACAAAAATAAGTAAGTGGGATCTAATGAAACTTCTAAGCTGCACTGCAATGGAAACTATAAGCAAGACGAAAAGACAACCCTCATAATGGGAGAAAATATTTGCAAACGAATCAACAGACAAAGGATTAATCTCCAAAATATATAAACAGTTCATCCAGCTCAATATCAAAAAAGAACCATCCAATCAAAAAATGGGCAGAAGACCTAAAAATAGGCATTTCTCCAAAGAAGGCATATGGGTGGCCAAGAGGCACATGAAAAGCTCCTCAACATCACTATTAGAGAAATGCAAATCAAAACTACAAGGAAGTATCACCTCACACCGGTTAGAATGGGCATCATCAGAAAATCTAGAAACAATAAATGCTGGAGAGGATGTGGAGAAAAGGGAACCCTCTTGCACTGTTGGTGGAAATGTAATTGATACAGCCACAATGGAGAGTAGTATGGAGGTTCCTTGAAAAACTCAAAGTAGAGTTACCACATGACCCAGCAATCCTACTACTGGGCATATATCCAAAGAACACCATAATTCAGAAATACACATGCATTCCAATGTTCACTGCAGCACTATTTGCAATAGCCAGGACATGGAAGCAACCTAAATGTCCATCAACAGATGAATGGATAAAGAAGATGTGGTACATACATGCAATGGAATATTACTCAGCCGTAAAAGGGAACGAAACTGGGACATTTTTAGAGACATGGATGGACCTAGAGACTGTCATACAGAGTGAAGTGAGTCAGAAAGAGAAAAATAAATATTGTATATTAATACATACATGCAGACTATAGAAAAATAGTACAAATCAACTGGTTCACAAGGCAGAAATAGAGACACAAATGTAGAGGACAAACATGTGGACACCAAGTGGGGGTGGGGGGAATGAATTGGGAGACTGGCATTGCCATATATACATTACTAATAAGAAAAAAAATATCAAATTGTACATTTTAAATATATGCAGTTTAATTGTATGTGAATTGTATCTCAATAAAAGGTCTTAAAGAAAACAAATAAATAAATAAAATATATGCATTTTATCGTATGTCAACTGCATCTCAATAAAAGTTCTTAGAGAAAAAAATTTAAAATAAATAAAAATAAAAGTGTCTCAGTGATCGTTTTCACAGAAAATTCTAAGGCATATTCAATATATCTGCTAGAACTAATAAGAACAGTAAGGTTTTAAGATTTGAAATAAATATACAAAATTTATAGAATACATAATGTACAAAATATATAACATATAATATATAGTCATTTATATTTCATACATTGGCAGCAAAGTACTGGAAAATGAAATTTTAAAATAATTCCTTTTCATTAGTTTCAATTTTTTTTTAAATAAATTTAACAAACACAGGCAAGACTGCTACACTGAAAGCTACCAAACATTGTTAGGAGAAATAAAGTCCCACAAAATGGAGAGATACACCATGTCTGTAGCGTGTTATGATGTCAGTTCTCCAATTCTCATTACTCAGTTACCTCCCAATAAAAATCCCAACAGGATCATTTGAATATACTGTCAAAGTAATTATAAAACTCATATAGAAATACAAAAGTAATATCTGATTTCAAAACTTATTACTAATTTACAGTAATCAAGATGGTGGGTATGGGAGTAAAAATAGATCAGTGAAACAAAATAGACCACTGAACCAACAGAATCACTTTCATACAATCGACTGGTGTTTGACAAAGCACCAGAACTACCCTGTAGGAAAAAGAAACACTTTTTTAAAATGGTGCTAAACTATCATATGGAGAAAAAGATGAACCCATATTTCATACAATACACAAAAAAATAATTTCAGAATGATGTCAGCAAGATGGCAGAATAGGAAGTCCCAGCCCTGTTTGCCCTACAGAGACAACAATGTAAAAACAATATACAGACCAAAATATTTTTATGAGCACTCCAGAAACCAATAAAGACGTGGTACCCCACATGAGCACAAAATCAAGAACAGCTACAATGAAACAGGTGAAAAGAGCCATCGCTTTCCCCACAACAACCCCTACCCAAAGCTGGCACAGCTCAGATTGGCTAGTGGCTTCTTCTTTGGAGAGCGTGCGGTAAAGAAAAATGGAACATGCATTCAACATTCCAGCTTTTCAAAGGGCTACCCAAGAGGCTGGTTTCTGTCTTTGCTGATTTTGAATGTTAATGAAAGCAGAATAGTTTGGATGACTGAAGGCTGCTGAAAGCAAGACAGGGCAGTGGCTTGCTGGAGAACCAAAGGACTTGCAGAACAGCAAAAAGTGGCCAACGTGTCTCAGAGCAAACACAAGAAAGTGCCTAACTCAAAACTTGTACCTTGGGAAGAAGAGAGAAAAGTGGAGCAAGCATCCATTGTTTCAGATTTTCAGAGACTTGCCTGAAGGAAAGGTATATACGTCTTGCCTGATTCAGAGTGCTGATGGGGAACTGGCATTCTTTGGATGCCTGGAAGCTACTGACAACAAAGGAGAGCTGGGCTGCTTGTTGCTGTAGCACTAGAGAACCTGGATTACCACAGACACATAACAGAAAGAGCAAGAGATTAAAAGATCCTGAAAAAAAAAGTCAGCCAACTTCAAAGTGGGAAACTACACACATAAGTCTAGAGAAGGTGCAACCTACAGAAAAAGGTTTCAGAGGGCCCCAAAATCTCTAGCTGGACTGACTGGTGAAGGTATTCCCCTGTACAGAGCTAGTCCCTAAAGACTGGGTGAGGTAGCAGTTTTTTCAAATATATAAAACTCAGCAAAATATTAAAAAGCACATGAAGAAAAAGGGAAACAAGACCCAATCAAAGTAACAAAATAAACCTACAGAAACCAATCCAAAAGAAAGGGAGATCTGTGAGTTACCTGACAAAAATTCAAAATAACTGTCTTAAAGAAGTTCAGTGACATACCAGAGGACACAGATGTCCAAATAAATGAAATCAGAAAACAGTACATGAATAAAATGAAAATATCAACAAAGAGAGACTACAGAAAAAAAACAAACAAAAATGATGGAACTGAGGAATACAACAACCGCATTGAAAAATTCACTAGAGAGATCCAGCAGCAGACTTGATCAAGCAAAACAAAGAATCAATGAGCTCGGGACTTCCCTGGTGGCACAGGGGTTAAGAATGCGCCTGCCAATGCAGGGGACATGGGTTCGACCCCTGGGCCGGGAAGATCCCACATGTTGTGGAGCAACTAAGCCCGTGGGCCACAACTACTGAGCCTGAGTGCCACACCTACTGAAGCCCACATGCCTAGAACCTGTGCTCCACGAGAAGCCACCAAAATGAGAAGCCTGCACACCACAATAAAGAGTAGCCCCCACTCTAAACAAAGTCCACGTGCAAGACCCAACGCAACCAATAGAAATAAATTAAAAAACAAGTTTATTACAAAAAAAAAACCCTAAATGGAATTTAAAAAAAAAAAAAAAAGAAGAAGATCAATGAGCTCAAAGACAGGTATTTTGAAATTACTGAGTCAGAGGAACAACAACTACAGCAACAACAACAAAAGACGAGGAAAAACAAAAACCCTAAGGAAATTATAGGACACAAACAAGCCAAGCAATACATGAATTATGAAAATTCCAGAATGAGAAGAAAAGGACAGAGAACTTATTTGAAAAATGGATGAAAACTTCGCAAATATGAGGAAGAAAATGAGTATCTAAATTCAAGAAGCTCAAAATATTCCAATTAAGATGAACTCAAAGAGCCCCACACCAAGACTGATGTTAAATAAACTATCAAAAGTCAGAGATAAAGAAAGAATCTTGAAAGTAGGAAAACAAACTCAACTCATCATGTACAAGGGAGCTTCTATAAGACTACCAGTGAATTTCTCAGAAGAAACATTACAAGCCACAGGGGAGTGGGATGATATATTCAAAGTGCTACAAGAAAAAAACTGCCAACCATTTTGCTGGTTATAGTAACATACAAGGAAAATAATCCTTCAAATTTAAATGAGGAGTATTTTCCCAGATTAATACAAGCTGAGGCAGTTCATCATCACTGGACCTGCAAGGGATTCCTCCAAGTTAAAATGTTTATCACAAGACAGAAAGATAAAAACATACAAAAATATAAAGCTCACTGGCAAAGGTAAATATATAAGCAAATACAGAATACTATGATGTTGTAATGGTGATAGATAAAGCACTTTTAATTCTGGTATAGAATTTAAAAGACAAAAGCAGAAAAAACAATTCAAACTATAAAACTGTATAAAGATGCAACTGTTTAACAAAATGTCAACAACTGAAGGTAAGTAAAGGGTATACAGGAGTTCTTTGTACTACACCTGTAAGTTTTCTTTAAATTTGAAATTATCAGAAAATAAATGTTTCCTATATACCAGCAATAAACAAGTGGAATGTAAAACACTACCATTTACATTAGCGCACGCACACACACAAATGATGTACTTAGGCATAAATTTAACAAAGTATATACAATATTTAATTAAGAAAAATCACAAAACTCTGATGAACAAAATCAAAGAACTAAATACAGAGATATTCTACATTCATAGATTTGAAGGCTCAATACTGTCAAGACAATTCTTCCCAACTTGCTCTCTAGATTCAATGCAATCCAAATCAAAGTCCCAGCAAGTTATTGCATGAACATCAACAAATCAATTCTAAAGTTTATATGGATAGGTGAAAAACCCAGAATAGCCAACACAATATTGAAGGAAAAGAATAAAATTGGAGGACTGACATTACTCAACTCCAAGACTTCCTAGAAAACTATAGTAATCAAGACAGTATGGTATCAGCAAAAGAACACACAAATAAATCAACAGAATAGACAGCCCCTAAATAGACCCACATAAATACAGTCAGCTGATCTTTGACAAAGGAGCAAAAGCAATACAATGAAGCAAAGATACATGTTTCAACAAATGGTGCTGGAACAGCTGGACATTCACATGCATAAAAAGGAACTTAGTCACTGATGTTTTACCTTTCACAAAAATTAACTCAAAATGGATTACAGACCTAAGTTTAAAACATAAAACTACTGAACGTTTATAAGATAACATAGGAGAAAACCTAGATAAACTTAGATATGTATACCTTTTAGATACATCATCAAAGGCATGATCCATGAAAGAAATAATTGATAAGTTGGACATCATTAAAATTTAAAACTTCTTAAAAATAGGTGAAGGGGGTCAAAAGGTATAAAATTTCAGTAATAAAATAATTAAATCATGGACATGTAATGTACAGCATAGTGACCATAATGAATAATCTGTATCACATATTTGAAAAGTTGCAAAAAGAGTAGATCTTAAAACTTACCACAAGAAAAAAAAATATTTTTAGAGAACAATGAAAATATTTCAAATGACTTAAGGATTTTGAAATTGTTTACAAAATCTAGTTTGAAAATGCTACATACTTTTCCCTTAAAAATATCAGTGTGATTAAAAAAGAATTCTACTCTGCAAAGGACAACATAAGAGAATAAAACAACAAGCCACAGATTGGGAGAAAATATTTCCAAAAAACACCTCTGATAAAGGACTGTTATCTAAAATATACAAAGAACTCTTAAAAGTAAACAATAAGAAAACAAACAGCCCAACTACAGTATGGCCCAGAGATCTTAAGATACAACTCACCAAAGATGATATATAGATGGCAAAAAAGCATATGAAAAGATGTTCCACATCATATGCCATCAGGGAAATACAAATTAAAATAACAATGAGATATCACTAAAAACCTATTCAAATGGCCCAAACCTGGAAAACTGGCAACACCAAATGCTCTTAAGGATGTGGAGCAATAGGAACTCTCATTCATTGTTGGGAACTCAAAATGGTAGAGCCACTTTGGAAGTCAGTCTAGCTGTTCTCACAAAGCTAAACATACTCTTACTGTATGATCCAGCAATTCCACTCCCTAGTATTTACCCAAAGGAGCTGAAAACTTAATGTCCACATAAAAATCTACACACAGATGTTTAAAACAGCTTTATTCATAATTGCCAAAACCTAGAAGCAACCAAGATGCCCTTCAGTAGACAAATAAATACATCCAGACAACGCAGTAGGTGGTACACCCAGAAAATGGAATATTATATAGCACTAAAAGGAAATGAGCTATCAAATCATGAAAAGACATGGAGAGACTTTACCTGCATAACACTAAGTGAAAGAAGCCAATCTGAGAAGGCTATGTACTGTATGATTCCGACTATGTGACATTCTGGAAAAGGCAAAACTATAGAGACTGTAAAAAGATCAGTGGTTGCTACAGGTTGGAGGGATTGGGGAGAATAAACAGGCAGACCAAAGAGGATTTTTAATGCACCAAAATTACTCTATATGAAACTATAATGATGGGTACATGTCATCATACATTTGTCTAAACCCATAGAATATACCACACCAAGAATAAGCCCTAATGCAAACTACAGACTTTTGGAATTACAATGTGTCAACATAGGTTCATTAACTGTAACAAATGTACCACTCTGGTGTGAGAGATGTTGATAATGGGAGAGGCTACATGTGTGGGGACAAAGGATATGAGAGATCGCTATACCTTCTTCTTAATTTTGCTATGAACCTAAAACTACTCTAAAAAATAGTCTTTAAAAAATAAATAACTATAAAAATAGGTTAATAGATACACAATATAATGAAGATGTAATTTGTGGGGGTGGAAAGAAGTAAAAGAGTAGATTTTTTTTATACATAATTGAGATTAAGTTGCTGTCAGTTCAAAAGATTTTTCTAGTAATAACGTATTTCATGTAAATTCCATGATAACCACAAAGACAATGCCCATAGAAGATATAAAAAATAAAAGGAATCAAATCGTGTTAATAAAAAAAATGAGCAAAACACAAAAGAAGGCAGCAAAAGAGAAAAAAAGAGACAAAATAGTTACAAGGTAGAAAACAACTGATAAAATGGCAATAGTCTTTCCATTTAGTAATTACTTTAAATGTAAATGGCTTAAATTCTTCAACCAAAAGACAGATGAGCTAAATAGATTTAAAAAATAAGATGCAATTGTATGCTGTCTACAAAAGACTCACTTTAGGTGTAAAAACAGAAATTGGCTGAAAGTGAAAGGATGGAAAAAAATATTCCACGCAAAGGGTATCCAAAAGAGAGTAGGGGTGGATTTATTTAAATCAGACAAAACTACCCTAAGTGAAAAAATGTCACAAGAGGCAAAAAAAAAAAAAATTTTATAATAATAAAAGGGTCAATTCACTAGGAAGATATAACAGTTATAAAAATACATACACTTAATAACAGAGTACTCAAATATAAGAAACAAACAATGACAGAATTGAAGGGAAAAAACAGACGGTAACACAATAAGAATAGATTTCAATAACCCACTTCCCATAATGGATAGAACAACCAGATGGAAGGTGTCTATAAGCAAACAGAGAATTTGAACAACATTGTAGAGCAACTGCTCCTCACAGACATATACAGAACACTATCCAACAGTAACAGAATACACATTCTTCTCAATTGTACATGGAACGTTCTTCAGGACAGATCATGTGTGAGGTCACAAAATAAGTCTTAACAAATTTAAAAAGACTGAAATTATACGAAGTATCTTTTCTGACTACAGTAAAAAGAAACTTGAATGAAACAGCAGCAGCAGAAAAACTGGAAAATTCATAAATATGTAAAAAATTAAACAACATACTCTTGAAAAAAACCAATGGGTCAAAGAAGAAATCACAAGGGAAATTAGAAAATACCTTGAGGCAAATGAAAATGAAAACACAACATACCAAAACTTACGGGTTGCAACAAAAGCTGTCCTAAGAAGGTAATTTATAGCAGGAAATGCCTATGTTAAAAAAAGGCCAAAAGTCTCAAACCAACAACCTACCTTTACAACTCAAAGAACTAGAAAAAAAACAAAATATAATAAAAAATAATAATAAAAAGGATTATGAGACTACTATGAACAATTATACACCAATAAATTAAATAACAGAGAAAAAACAGATAAATTCCTACAAATATATAATTTACCAAGACTAAATCATGAGGAAAAAGAAATCTAAACAAGCAAAGAGGATGAATCATTAATCAAAAACCTCCCAACAAATAAAAGCTCAGGACCAGGGACTTCCGAGGTCGCACAGTGGTTGGGAATCCGCCTGCCAATGCAGGGGACATGGGTTCGAGCCCTGCTCTGGGAGGATTCCACATGCCATGGAGCAACTAAGCCCATGAGCCACAACTATTGAGCCTGTGCTCTAGAGCCCATAAGCCACAACATTGAGCCCATGTGCCGCAACTATTGAAGCCCACACGCCTAGGGCCCATGCTCCACAAGAGAAGGCACTACAATGAGGAGCCTGTGCACCACAATGAAGAGTAGCCCCCGCTTGCAGCAACTAGAGAAAGCCCGTGTGCAGCAATGAAGACCCACTGCAGCCAATAAATAAATAAATAAATAATAAATTAATTAATTAAAAAAAAATTCAGGACCAGATGGCTTCACTGGAGTATTTTACCAAACATTTAACAACAATTAATGCCAATCCCTATCAAACTGAAGAGGAGGGAACATTTACAAATTTGTGTCATAAGCCAGTATTATTACCCTGATAACAAAGCCATACAAAGATACCACAAGAAAATACAACTACAGATGAATACCCATGAGCAACACTGATGCAAAGAAATCAACAAAACACTACCAAACAAAATTCAGCAGCACATTAAAACACTTACACAGCATAACCAAATGGGATTTTTTGGAACATTAAATATACAAAAATCAACAAACGTAATACACCACACTAACAGAACGGAGGACAAAAACAACATGATTGGGAATTCCCTGGTGGTCCAGTGGTTAAGAATCTGCCTTCCAATGCAGGAGACATGAGTTTGATCCCTGGTCAGGGAACTAAGATCCCACATGCTGTGGGGCAACTAAGCCTGTGTGCTCTGGAGCCTGTGGGTCATAACTAGAGAGCCCATGTGCCACAACTAGAGAGCCCGCATGCCCTGGAGCCTGTATACTACAACTAGAAAGAAGCCTGTGTGCCACAATGAAACATCCCGCATGCCGCAACTAAGACCTGATGCAGCCAAATAAATAAATATTTTTAAAAAACCACACACATGATCATCTCAGCTGACGTAGAAAAAAATTATTTGATAAAATTCAATACCTTTTCATGATAAAAAAGGTCAACAAATTAGGAATAGAAGGAAAGTACCCCAACATAATAAAGGTCATATATAAAAGACCCAGGGCTAACATCATACCCAACAGTGAAAAACTGAAAGTTTTTCCTCTAACTTCAAGTACAAGACAAGGATTCCCACACTCACCACTTCTACTCAACACAGTATTGGAATTCTTAGCCAGAGCAATCAGGCATGAAAAAGAAATAAACAGCATCCAAATTAGAAAGATACCTCTGTTTACAGATGAAATGATCTTACATATAGAAAATCCTAAGATTACACACACACACACACACACACACACACACACACAATGTTAGAACTAATACATTCAGAATCAACAGTCAAAAATAATTTGCATTTCTATATACTAACAATGAACAATCTGAAAAGGATATTAAGAAAACAACCCCACTTACAATACCATTAAAAAAGTTTTAGGAATAAACTTAACCAAGGAAGCGAAAGTTTTGTACACTCTAAATTGCAAAACACTGCTGAAAGAAATTAAAGATGACACAAATAAATGGAAAGACATCCCATGTTCATGGCTTACAAAGACTTAATACTGTTAAACCTTCACAGTCGTCCATACTACCAAAGTTATCCACAGAGTCAAAGCAATTCCTATCAAAACCTGAATGGCACTTTTTGCAGAAACAGAAAAAAAAATTCTAAAATTGATATGGAATCTCAAAGGACCCAAGCAGCCAAAACAATCTTGACAAGGAACAAGACTGGAGGCTTCATACTTCCTGATTTCAAAATATATTACAAAGCTATAGTAATCAAAGTATGATTGCATACATGCATACAGACAGACATATAGACCAACAGAACAGAAAAGAGCCCAGAAATAAACCCTTGTGTATATGGTAAAATGATCTTCAACAATGGTGACAAGACTACACAATGGAGAAATAACAGTTTTTTTCAAAAATTATTGGTAAAACTGGATATTCACATACAAAAGAATGAAGGTGGACCCTTTTCTTATATCATATATAAATATTAACTCAAATGGATTAAAGAGTTAAGCATGATACCTAAAACTATAAAACTCCTAGAAGAGGAAAAGCATCATGACAATGAAATGGTCAATTATTACTTGCATATGACACCAAAAGCACAGGTTTAAAAAAAAATTAGATATATGGGACTACATCAAACCTTTAAACTTCTATACAGGAAACAATCAACAGAGTGAAAAGACATTCTATCAAACAGTAGAAAATATCTGCAAACCATAGCTCAGGTAAGGGGTTAATACACAGAACATATTTTAAAATCCCTACAACTTATAAACAAAAAAATAACCAGATTAAAAACTGATAAAAAGACTCAAATAAACATTACTCCAAAGAAGATGTATAAATGGCCAACAGGAATATGAAAAGATTCTCAACATTACTAAATCATAAGCAAAATGCAAATCAAAAACAAAGATACCACCTTACACCTATTAGGATGGGCACTATCAAAAAAAATTAAGTGTTAGATTACTCAAAAAAATTAAAAATAGAACTACCATAGGGATTCAGCAATCCCACTTACGAGTATATAACCAAAAGCAGGATATTGAAGAAATATTTGCACACCCATCTTCACTGCAGCATTATTCACTATATCCAAGATGTGGAAACAATCTAAATGTCCATCAATGGATGAAGAGATAAAGAAAATGTGGTATATACAGAGAATGGAATAATATTCAGCCTTGAAAAAGTTGGAAATCCTGTCCTATGTTATAACATAGATGAAACTTGAAATATGCTAAGTGAAATAAGTAAACAAAAAAAGACAAACATTGCATGATTCCACTTATACATGAGTTGCCTGATGCAATCAAACTCAGAGAAACAAAATGGAATGGTGATTGCCAAGAGGGGGGTTGGAGGGAGACTGGTAGTTGTTGTTCCAAGGGTATAGTTTCTGTCATGAAAGATGAAAGAGTTCTAGAGATCTTTTGTACAATGTGCATATAGTTAATATACTAAAATTTACCCTGAAAATTTGTTTAGAATTGTAATTTGTGTTTTTTACAAATAAAAAATCATTTGAATGCACCATAGATACAAACAAAAAGCTAAAATTATAAACACAAATTAAAACCATGAAATGGTACTACAAGCCCACCACATCGGCTAAAATTAACAAGACTAACATACCAAGTGTGGACGAATTTGTAAGTAACTGGAACTCATATACATTTTTGGTGGGAATATAAAATGATACAGCCATGGAAAATCATTTAGAAAACTATTTTTCTTATAAAACTAAAATAGAGACCTACACTATGACTCAAAAATTTCACTACTAGATATTCACTTAAGAGAAATGAATACAGATATCCACAGAAAAAGACCTGTAAAAGAAATGTTTATAGTAGCGTTATTCATAAGAGCCAAACCTAGAAATAGCCCAGGAGTTCATAACAAGAAAATACATAAACTGTGGTAGTTCACTACTAGCAATAAACAGAAACAGGGTAATGATGCATAAACCAAACTATTATCCTACTAGAAGAAGAAAATTGCAAAATATCACTGCTATATGATTATATCTACATAAAATTCTAGAAAGTGTGATATATCCATACAATAGAATACTATTCAACAATAAAAAGGAATGAGCTACTGACACACGCAACATGAATGAATCTCAAAAGTACCATGCTGAATAAAAATTTTTAACACTCATGAAAACTAATATACAGTAGAAAAAAGTCAAAACAGTGGTTACTTCTAATGAGAATGCAAGCAGGAATTAACTGGCAAAAATTATGAGGGAACTTTCTGGGATAATGATAATGTATCTTAGCAAGTATATGCATGCATCAATACTCAGCAAGCGTATACTTAGAATCTGTGCATTTCAATGTATATAAATTTTGCCTCAAAGAAAAATGTCAAAGTTTTTATTTTCAAAAGGAAAAATTCATAAAGGAATACTGAACTCTGCTTACTGATAAGTATGATGAAGTATTTAAGGGGAAAGCCTACTGATGTCTACAACTGGAAATGCATCAAAAAATTAGATAGATTAATGGATAGAGAGAGAAATAGATAAATGGACAGGTATGTGATAAAGTAAGTAAAATGTTAATGGTAATATCTAGGTGGTGGATATATGGGTCTTCACTGTAAAATTCAATTTTGCTGTATGCTTGAAATTTCTCATAAAAATATGTCGGAAAAAATCCATAGGATATATTTGAAGCAGTGATTAAAAGAATATTCATATGCTTAAACACTTTTATCAATAGAAATGAAGCACAAATATAAATAAATTAGCAGCTCAAAAGACTTGAAAAGGAATAACAAAGTAAATCAAAGAAAGCACAAAGCAGAAAATAAGGATAAAAGCAGGAATTAATAAGGTAGAAAAGGGAGTAAAAGATCTAAATAATAAATGAAAATTATTTCTTTTAAATTAACAAAATAATCAGCCAACCAACTTAATAAAATAAAGAAGAAAGCATAGATAAAATAATAAATGACAAGAGGAAAATAAGCATTGAAACAGAAGAAAAAGAAGTTTAAATCATAAGAAACTACTTTGTAGGCTTCTAGGCAAATAAATTTCAAAATACAGATGAAATGGGTAATATACTAGAAAAACAGTTTACCAAAATTAAACCTATAAGAAATCTAAAGTTTAAATTGACCAATTTCTGCTGAAGAAATAAAGTTACCAATGCACCATTCAACAAAAAAAGCACTAGGCCTAGATGGTTTCACAAATCTACCAGAACTGTGAATACCAGATAATCCCAATGCTCCACAGTTACAGAGCATTAAAAACGAAGAAAAACTTCCCAATTTTTTATGAAGATTAATGATAAAGAATAATTGATAAACACAGTATAAAAAAAAAGACCAACATCACATATGACTATAAGTGTAAAAGTACTATACTTAAAAATAAGTGAACAGAATTCCACATTAAGAAAATACTACACCAGGACCAACTGAGATTTATTCCAGAAAAGCAAGATTAGTTCCTTAATAAATCTAAATGGAAACCCACCCTCCCCCCCCCCAAAAAAAAACACAAACATGATTCTATCTACAGATGATGAAAAAGCCTTCAGCAAAATTCAATATCCATTCCTGGAAAAAAATAAAAACAAAAACAAAGTGATAGATCCTCTCAACATGACAAAATGTATATACTTTAGCCCCAGAGCCAGTGTATTTCTTAATAAGGAAACACTAGGAGCCTTTACACTAAGATCAGGAAAAAGACAAGGATGTATATCATCCCCTCTGGTATTCAATATTTCACTGTAAGTAAAAGCCAATGCAATAATATGAGAGAAAGCAAACAGAAGAATAAAAATTGGAAAAAAAGTAAAACCATTTCTATTTGCAGAAGATATGACAGTGTATCTGATAAACCCTAGAGAATCAGTACTAAAACTAACAAACAATAAAAGAATTGAGTAAGGTAGCAGGATATAAAATCAACATAATCCATACTATCCAAAATAATATACACATTCAATGCAATCTCTCAATATTCCAATGACATTTTCACAGAATTAGAACAAACAATTCTAAAATTTGTATGGAACCACAAAAGACCCAAAATACTCAAAACAATCTTGAGCAAAAAAAAAAGTTGGAGGAATCATGCTTCCTGATTTCAATCTACATTACAAAGCTATAATCATCAAAACAGTATAGTTTTGGCATAAAAACAGACACATAGGGCTTTCCTGGTGGTGCAGTGGTTAAGAGTCTGCCGGCCAATGCAGGGGACATGGATTTGATCCCTGGTCCGAGAAGATCCCACGTGCCACGGAGCAACTAAGCCCATGCGCCACAACTACTGAGCCTGTGCTCTAGAGCCCGAAAGCCACAACTAGTGAGCCCATGTGCTGCAACTACTGAAGCCCGCATGCCTACAGCTCATGCTCCACAAGAAAAGCCACTACAATGAGAAGCCCGTGCACAGCAATGAAGACGCAATGCAGCCAATAAATAAATAAATAAAAAACCAGACACACAGATCAATAGAACAGATTAGAGAGCTCAGAAATAAACCCATGCGCATATCATCAATTAACTTACATCAAAGAAGCCAAGAATATACAATGAGGAAAGAATACTCTCTTCAATAAATGGTGTTGAGAAAACTGGATAGTCATGTGTAAAAGAGTGAAACTGGACCACTATGTTACACCATACACGAAAATGAACTGAAAATGGATTAAAAACTTAAACATAAGACCTGAAACCACAAAACTCCTAGAATAAAACATAGGGGAAAATCTCCTTGACATCAGTCTTGGCAATGACTTTTGGGAATAGACACCAAAAGCAAAGGCAACAAAAGCAAAAATCAACAAACAGGGCTACATTAAACAAAAAGGCTTCTGCACAGCAAACTAAACTATCAATAAAATGAAAAGGCAATGTACTGAATGAGAGAAGATATGTGCAAATCACATATCTAACAAGAAGTTAATATCCAAAATACAAATGACTCTTCAAGAACTCAGGGGTTGGGGTATCAACTCCTCCCTCCCCACCCTAGTTGAAAATCCACATAGAACTTTCAGCCCTCCACACTCCTAGGTTCATATCCATGGATTCAACCAAAATCAGATAGTGTAATACTGCAGTACACATGTACTGGAAAAAACTGACATATAAGTGGACTCTTGCAGTTCAAAACCTGTGTCATCTAAGGGTCAACTGTATATAAGAAACACATACAGTGCTCACTTTGGCAGCATGTATACTAAAACTGGAATGATACAGAGAAGACTAGCATGGCCCCTGCACAAGGATGACATGCAAATTCATGAAGTGCTCCATATTTTTACAATACTACAAAGCTACAGTAGTCAAAACAGTGTGGTACTGGTACAAAAACAGGCATATGGATCAGTGGAACAGAATAGAGAGCCCAGAAATAAACCCACACACCTACAGTCAATTAATCTTCAACAAAGGAGGCAAGAATATAAAATGGGAAGAAGACAGTCTCTTCAGTAAGTGGTGCTGGGAAAGTTGGACAACTGCATGTAAATAAACAAGGTTAGAACGTACCCTCACACCATGCACACACACAAAAAAAAACTCAAAATGGCTTAGAGACTTAAACACAAGACATGACACCATAAAACTCCGAGAAAAGAGCACAGGCAAAACATTCTCTGACATAAATCGTACCAATGTTTTCTTAGGTCATTCTCCCAAGGCAACAGAAATAAAAACAAAAATAAATGAAACCTAATCAAACTTAGGTTTTGCACAGCAAAGGAGACCATTAAAAAAAAAAAAAAGACAACATACAGAATGGGAGAAAATATTTGCAAATGATGCAACAGACAAGGGCTTCATCTCCAAAACATACAAACAGCTCATACAACTCAACAACAACAAAAACAACCCAACTGAAAAATAAGCAGAAGACCATAATAGACATTCCTCCAAAGAAGACATACAGATGGCCAGTAGGCACATGAAAAGATGCTCAGCATCACTAATTATTAGAGAAATGAAATTAAAACAATGAAGTACCACCTCACACAAGTCAGAATGGCCATCAGTAAAAAGTCTACAAACAACAAACGCTGGAGAAGGTGTGGAGAACAGGGAACCCACCTACACTGTTGGTGGGAATGTAAGTTGGTACAGTCTCTATGGAAAACAGTGTGGAGGTTTCTCAGAAAACGAAAAACAGAAGTACCATATGATTCAGTAATACTACTCCTGGGAATACACCCAGACAAAACTATAATTCAAAAAGACAAATGCACCCCTATGTTCACAGCAGCACTGTTCACAACAGCCAAAACATGGAAACAAACTAAATGTCCATTGACAGGTGGATGGATAAAGAAGTGGTACATATATACAATGGACATTACTCAGCCATAAAGAAGAACGAAATAATGCCATTTGCAGCAACACACATGCAACTAGAGATTATTATTCTAAGTGAGGTAAGTCAGAAACAGAAAGACAAATATCATATGAGATCACTTATATGTGGAATCTAAAATATGGCACAAATGAACCTATCTACAAAACAGAAACAAACTCACAGATATAGAGAACAGACTTGTGGTTGCCAAAGGTGGGGGTGGGGAGGGAGAGGAATGGGCTGGGAGTTTGGGTTGGTAGATGCAAACTATTACATTTAGAATGGATAAACAACGAGGTCCTAATGTATAGCACAGGGAACTATACTTAAAATTCTGTGATAAACCATAATGGAAAAGAATATTAAAGAAGAATGTATATATGTGTATAACTGAGTCACTTTGCTGTACAGCCAAGATTGGCACAACATTGTAAGTCAACTATATTTGAATTTAAAAAAAAGAGAGAGAGGAAAGAAAAGGAAAAAAAAACCAAAAAACTCATACAACTCAATAGCAAAAAAACAAACAATCCAGGACTTCTCTAGTGGCATAGTGGTTAAGAATCCACCTGCCAATGCAGGGGACATGAGTTCAATTCCCTGGTCCAGAAAGATCCCACATGTCATGGAGCAACTAATCCCGTGTGCCACAACTATTAAGCCTGCACTCTAGAGCAGGCGAGCTACAACTACTGAGCATGCGAGCCACAACTACTGAAGCCTGTGCACCTAGAGCCCGTGCTCTGCAACAAGAGAAGCTACTGCACTGAGAAGCCCCCACACCTCAATGAAGAGTAGCCCCCACTTGCCACAACTAGAAAAGCCCACTCGCAGCAACGAAGACCCAATACAGCCAAAAAAAAGAAAAGAAAAAGACAACAAATAAGTGTTGACAAGGTTGTGGAGAAAAGGGAACCTTTGTGCACTGTTGGTGGGAATATAAACTAACACAGGCACTATGGGAAACGGTATGGAGGTCAAAAAAACTAAAAACAGAACCACCATACAATCCAACAATTCCACTTTTGGGTATTTTTCCAAGAAAACAAAAACACTAATTTGAAAAGATATATGCACCCCTTTGTTCACTGCAGCATTATTTACAATAGCCAACATATGGAAGCAACCTAAGTGTCCATGGATAAATGAATGAATGAAGAAGGTGTCACACACAATACAATGGACTATTCCTTAGCCATAAAAAAGAACAAAATCTTGCCATCTGTGACAATCTGGACCTAAAGGGTATTATGCTAAGTGAAACAAGTCCAACAGAAAAAGACAAATTCCATATGATTTCACTTATATGTGAAATCTAAAAAACAAAACAAATGACCAGACATAACAAAACAGAAATAGATTCAGATACAACCAACCCTCTGATGGTTGCTAGAGGGGAGGGGGTTGTGGGGATGAGTGAAGTAGGTGAGGGAGATTAAGAGGAACAAACTTCCTCTTAATCTACAAAATAAGTCAAGGGAATATAACGTAGAGCATAAGAAATATAGTCAGTAATACTGTGATAATTTTGTATGGTGACAGATGGTAACTAGACTTAGTATAGTGATCACTTTGCATAAAATGTATAAAATGATATAACATAAAAATATCACATTTCACACTTGAAACTAATATAATATTGTAAATCAATTATACTTCAATTAAAAATAAAACTAATCAAAATTAGAAAAAATAAATTTCAATAAAAAATAAAATCAAATAAAATTAAAATGACATTCTATCAGTGAGGCTATGAGGACACAGAATTCTCTTACATTGCTGAGAGGAATTTGGCAATTTCTAAAAATTTACAAACTTATTTATCTTTTGATTTAGCAATCCTACTTCTCGAAATTTCCCCTGACGATATACCTCCAATAACACAAAAATAGCATGTTATTCACGACAGATGTTTAGTAACTGTAAAATTTTGGCAGTATCCTTAAGGTCCATACCCAGGAAACTGGCTAAACAAATTATAATACATCCACACAATGAAGTACAATAAACAGCTATAATAAATAAGATTACTATTAATTGATATAGTGATTTCGAAGATATATTAGTAAACAGAAAAGGCAAAGTGCAAAAGACTTATCTATAGTATGCCACAGATATAACCACTATTTTGTTTAAAAAGAAACAGAGGAAAGTTAAAAAACAAATACGATTAGTTACCTACCAGGCGATTAGAAACAGGATACAAGGGATAAAAGGGCATGATACTTTCTGTGTACACCTTTTATAGTGCTGTCTTTTGGAATCGTATTACTGTTTCACATACTAAAATAAAGGCAGGGGGACCAAAAAGTAAATACAATTTAAAAACTTACGGGGATAAAAAAACTTAAAATGAAATATAAATAGAAACAAATGAAACTTCAAAGAAACTAACCATAATAAAGTGGAGAGGAGAACCAAATACCCCAGAGTAAAGATAAAAAGAGCCATAAAAAATATCAAACTCTGTAAGTTTTTTTTTTTCACAGTGGTATATATATATATATATATAGCAGCAATTCTGTAACTACTTTCTGTATACTCTAGAATTGAGGAAATAAGTAAATATACTGTGAATAAGAGTAGATTTCTCATGGTTGTAAAAGGAAGTGATATGATTCATGTCACACCTTGAGTACTTCAAGAACATAAGAATTACACTAAAAAGCATAAGCATCGAATATCTCTGTAACTTATCCATGGAACTTGCAGCAAACTTCACACGTTTGATTTCACCCCTCCTGCCATCCCTCAAAACATGCTTCATCTTTCAATTATTTTTGAGACATGTAACAACAAAGTTTCATGAAAGTATTTGACTTTCCATGACTGAAAACACTCTTTTCTATTAAAAAGTACAGAGATCATTAACAACATGCCTTTAAATTTAGAATCACATAGTACTTTTTCTTTGAAAAACTCACTACTGTTGACCCTTGAACAACATGGGTTTGAACTGTGAGGGTCCACTTATATCTGGATTTTTTTTCAATAAGTACTACAGTACTGAACTTATGGTTACTGGGGGGAAGAGTGGGGGAAGGGATAATCAGGGAGTTTGGGATTGACGTGCACACACTGCTATATTTAAAATGCATAACCAACAAGGACCTACAACATAGCACAGGGAACTCTGCTCAATGTTATATAACAACCTAAATGAGAAAAGAATCTGAAAAAGAATAGATACATGTGTATGTATAACTGAATCACTTTGCTGTACACCTGATACTAACACAACATTGCCAACCAACTATACTGCAATATAAAATAAAAAGTTAAAAAAAAAATACTACAGTACTACACAATCCGCAGTTGGTTGGATATGTAGATGCAAAACCATGGATACGGAAGGCCAACTACGTGACTTGAGAATCCTCAGATTTTGGTATCTGCAGCAGGTCCTGGAATCAATTCTCTACAGATATTTAGAAATGAATGTACTTACAGCTTCTTTGTTTAAAGTCTTAATTAGCTAAACTGTTCAAGGAATGAGTTGTTCAATTTTCTTAAGCCAAGATTAACCTAGAAACTCATTTAGTTTAAACATTTTGAAGAATAAATTCCTAAAATACATTTTCCAAAATAATGTCGTGTATAAAACATGGATAAAGTATTTTCTCAAAATTTAGGACTTTTCAGTGTCTCCAGATTATTTAGTTATTGCAGTTAAATGGAGAAGTAAGTGTCGATGCAACAGGCTGAGAAGTTGCTATTTTGAATAAACCTCAGAACTTGTTTCCTCATATACAAAATGAAGGTATTATCCTGCATGACAGCCTGATAGAGTTACAAAACACAAAACGTTTAGCAAAATGCATGTGTGCTGAATAATCTGCTGCTGACTAGACATCCACTGCCATTCCTTTTAAGGTCTTCCTTGCACTGCAAAAGAGAAGAAATTAATGTCTCTGGATTCCCCTCTGGAGGAAGTTAGAGGTAGACATGAAGATGCAGCAGGTAAGTAGTTTCTTGTGAATCACACACTTTGGTGCTACAAACCCAGAGTTCTTAAGATCTCCAGTGATTTCTAAGAAAATAAGCAGCTTCCATGCTTAGGCTAAAATAATCAGTAACAGCTTCCCTAATTCCCTAAGC
The DNA here is from genome assembly GCF_030028045.1 of Hippopotamus amphibius kiboko. Taxonomy (NCBI): domain Eukaryota; kingdom Metazoa; phylum Chordata; class Mammalia; order Artiodactyla; family Hippopotamidae; genus Hippopotamus; species Hippopotamus amphibius. The sequence goes on along the minus strand of NC_080191.1, from coordinate 136,555,111 downwards.
CCTTCCAAAGGTTATATAAGCCTTTCATTCCCCATGTTAAAACCTTGATGCTTGGAATTGAATGGCTTGTATTTTCCTAATCAAACTGTGATTGACTTATAAAGTGTATATCAAAATACTCTACAAACTGTAAAAGACCATGCAAAAGCATGGATTATTATTTCTGTTCTTACTGACAGGAAATTGCAACTGAAGTTGTTTCCTGGTAATCAGCTTCTACAAGCAAGGCATCATGTTAGGTACCAAGAGATTGCCCTGCAAGAGTTTACAATATATGAGAATAACAAAAACATAATATTCATAATGTGACTGTCACAAATCAAGAACCAACTGGGATGGTAGGTCAGAGAAAGGATGGATTAAATTTGATTTGGACATGAAAAGGTAAAAATCAAAAAAGGATTTAAGGAAGAAGAAAATTAGAGATTAAATAAACTGAACACTAAAGGGTAGGAAAACTGGAAGAAAGAGCATGCTCAAAGAAACAAAGCTAGCAACGTGGATGGAGAACAAAAGCCATGTAACACAGAGTGGCTTGCTTATATATTGAGTGTGTACAAAGGAGAGGAGGCCAGAGGCCAAATAACGCAAGGCCAGAAAAGTTAAACATTTGGACTTTACTGCTATTATCCAACTTCAGATTCAGAAAGATTTATAGAATTTTATGCCTAGATAATAAAATCAGGCTGCTAATATACCCCCACAACTAGAGCCTAATAGAATGAAAAACTAAGCACAGAAGAGAAACTAAAAATGCTGTTTTTATCCTAACACTCTTCTTCTCAAAAACCTTCAATAACTTCTGAATACCTGCTTTTATCAAATACCTCCATACCATGGTCCCCATCCAATTCAACCATATTTTCTAGCATTATCCAAAACGTACAACTCTCTCCAGACAGGCTCTGTATTACTGACCCTTGAGCACAGCCATAAAATGCAGGTGGACTGACATCATGTATTAGTCTGCTCAGGCTGCTATAACAAAATACCACAGACTGGGCAGCTTAAACATAAACATATTTCTCACAGAGGTTGTAAAGTCAAAGACAATATGCCAGCTGATCTGGTTCCTGATAAGGCTTCTCTTCCTAGTTTGTAGATAGCCACTTTTGCACTGTGTCTTCACATGGTCTTTCCTCTGAGTGCATGCTCAACGAGAGAAATCTTTCTCTCTCTCTTCTTATAAGGCCACCCCTACTGGATTAGGACCCCACCCTTATGACCTTATTTTTATCTTTAATTACCTCCATAAAGACCCAATCTCCAAATAGTTACATTGGGGGTTGGGACTTCAACATATGAATTTAGTGGGGACACAAACATTCACTCCATAATACACTGGGTTATTTCTGAGGTTAGACCTCAAGAGATTTTGCAGCTTCTGTTCTTACCTTCTTGAAATACTTCCTCTATCATGTGAAAAAGCCCAGGCATTCCTACCAGAGAATGAGAAGCCACAGGGAAACTAAGGCATCCCCAGCCAACAGCCAATGGTCAGCACCAAATGCCAGATACTGAATGACACCACATTGGACCATCCAGTTTCACTCAAGCTATCAGATAACTATAACCACATAAGTGACCGTAGGTGAAACTAGCAGAACTGCCAGCTAAGCTCAGTCAAAAGTGTAAAATCGTTAAGAAATAAATGATTATTGCTTTAAGTCACTAAATTTGGGGATAGTTTGTTACAAAGCAATAAATATCTGATATGGCATACCTTCTTGTTCTGCTTTTTGACCTAGACCTCTGAACTCTATAGGATTTCCCTCTACCCCTTGAACGACTTCGACTTCGTTTTCTTCTAGAGCCATATGAAGAGCTACTGCTTGATCGATGCCTGCGTCTGAAATAAAATATAATCAAATATTATTTGCCTTCCAAATATTATCAGATACTAATATGGTATGAGAACAATACCAGTTTATATCTTCTGGTCTGCAAAGAATAGACAAAGGATGAACACCCATGCGCTAAGCCTGGGGGAAGGCAAAACAAAACCAAACCTTTTGGATTGAGACTTAACCCTCATAAATTTATAACTACGCAAAGAAAAGTGTTTTACCCAGAAGAATTAAAAACACAAAAACAAATGAACTCTAAAGAATGTTACTCTCAATACTACATAAGTAAAATTATGAAAATCACCTTCTATCATAAGAATGTGAGCGAGGCTGAAAATCTCTAGACCAGGATCTTGACTTTGACCTTGATTTCCTTCCACCTTTCTTTCGGCTATATGTTCTACTATCTGAAGAACTACTTGAAGAAGACCGTCTACGGTGTTTCTTTTTTCTCTTGCTTCTGCTTTCTTCTTCAGTATCTGATGACCGGCGTCCCATTTCTACAGGTTTAAATTCAAAGAAAATTACTTCTAACATAATGGCACAATGGCACAAATTTAACATAGCAATTTTTGACTTTGTAAAAATTTAAAATGTCTTATTTAAAGTAAAATTTTAAATGTACCAGTCTTCTTAACAAGACATGAGAAACAGCTCTAGTACAGTCTTCTAGCACTATCAGTTAACTATTTTTACAATTTACATTGTAAACTTGTCCTAAATTTTTTCAAATATATCCCAAAAGAGCCAACCCTGAGGACAGTTCATTATAACAATTTTCTTATAATTTAAGTTGCCTTTATCGTTAATTATATATTTGGTTTAGAGATCAACTACGTAATTCTATATTCTCATATTTCCTAAAGATAAAAGATGTTTTACTATCTTTTAGAGTTACATTCTTCTAACTGAAAATTCTAAAATTTTAAATGGTAAGACCTCATTAATCATCAACAATGTATAAGCTGAAATAATATACCATCACCACGTCACTTGTGAAATCTGAGGGAGGAAATGTTAACTAATGTACCAAAGTTGATGAAGTATTGTTAACTAAAGTACCAAAAATGAAGTCAACTCTTCACACTGCTAGTACCTATATAAAATGGTGACATAATCCTTCCAGAAAGCAATTAAGCAATTTAAATAGTCATAAAAATGTTGATGCTTTTTTGACAAAGCAATCCTATTTCTAGGAATATATCTGGAAAGTTTTTCTTAAAAGACATATTCGTGAATATATTCATTACAGTATTATTCAAAACTATATGTACAGAGACTACAATTTAAGAAAATATGTACATATGAGTAAGAGCAAAAATGAAGACAATTGATCATATTTAAATGAGGAAACTGGGTAATTTTTTCTCTTTTTTAATTATATTCTATATTACTATGGTATATTTGTATATTTAGTACACAGAAGAAAAAACATACAGAAATATAACATAAGGCTTTTATATTTAGGCATTAACTTAGCTCATAAGAAGCTTACTTGTCTTACTTTAAAGTTAGATTCTCATATGCAACCTTATTTTTTTTAATAATTATTATTTTAAAATAAGTATTAGCTATCTTTCAACGTCACATAAAAGCAAGACCTACCTTATGTTATAGTTAGGATAAACAGTTAACAGACCAGAGAAACAAAAATCTCACACTTTTCTTTAATATTTACTCAAATTAAGTCAAATATCATTATTCTAAAGAAAGCAATACATTAAATTACAACTTTGTTTGCAGAATCAAGTGAGCCATCCCTCCCCTGACTCTAATGCAATATTAGTTGAAAATCACTGTTAAAACTCAATTCAAAACTTAAAGCTAGGGGCTTCCCTGCCTGCACTGTGGTTAAGAATCCACCTGCGAATGCAGGGGACATGGGTTCAATCCCTGGGCCAGGAAGATCCCACATGCCATGGAGCAACTAAGCCCGTGTGCCACACTACTGAGCCTGCGCTCCAGAGCCCGTGCGCCACCACTATTGCCACCCAAGAGCCTAGAGCCAGTGCTCCATAACAAAAGAAGCCACCGCAATGATAAACCCGTGTACCACAATGAAGAGTTGCCCTCCCACTCACCACAACTAGAAAACGCCCATGCGCAGCAATAAAGACCCAACACGGCCAAAAATGAAATAAATAAATAAATAATAAAATAAATCTTTAAAAAAAAAAACTTAAAGCTATTTACCTAGAGCCAGAATTAGACTTTAAATACATAGTTCTGAACCTCAAAGTTGTTCACATTTCTAACATTTCACAGTTCAACAAAACACTGGGAAAACTTTGTTTTGAAATGTTCAGTAAATTACTAGCATATCTAAGCCAGTTTCCTCACTGGAAACAAAACTGCACTGCATATAAGATCACCATGATCCTTTCCAGCTTTCAAAATACTATGATTATGAAATCCTATATATACATATAGTATATACACACATATATATATTTAAGTGTGTGTATACAATATCTATTTACATATTTATATCCAATTATCCATTATATATCATATATAACCACACATCTGTGTGTGTGTGTGTGTGTATTTTCATTAAGGAATTTGTACATAATTGACTAATAACGATAACCTAAGTGTTCTTATTTCCTGTCTTTTTCTTCCTTTCTTGTTTTCACCTTTAAACAGTTAAGAATTTTCTTTACCCACAAATAACCATATAAATTACGATGAGTTTTTATTTAACTCGTTTAAAAAAATACTAAAATTAGAGTAAAATATACAAATGTATAAATGCACAAGGATAAAGAGACCAGAGGAGAAAACAACAGGAACAGTAGACAAGATATGTCAACAAATCTTTAACAAACGAAAAAGAGGCAGGATTTAGAGCTAAGAAAGCTGAACACCAAGCAACTGCAGAGAATTCCAACAGGAGAAAAGCCAATTCACGTAGCAAAAAACAGAAAGGATCAGGAATTTGAGACACCAGATACCATAGCAGACATGAGACAGAGAACTAAAAAACAAGGGAACTGGTTGAAAGCCTATAAAAGTAATCTCCCAGGTCCCCTCTGCCATCCAACCAGATAGGTGACTACTATTCCCCAATCCCAGCAGGAAAGGTAGTTTATTTTGGAAAAATGACGGAAGAGTGAAGCACCAGGTCCAGGGGCATGGTAAAAGAGGGCAGAGAGATGTTCAACTAAAAGTTACAGGGGACTTCCCTGGTGGTGCAGTGGTTAAGAATCCACCTGCCAACGCAGGGAACATGGGTTTGATCCCTGATCAGGAAAGATCCCACATGTGCCACAACTACTGAACCTGCACTCTAGAGCCGGCAAGCCACAACTATTGAACTCATGTGCCACAACTACTGAAGCCTGCATGCCTAGAGCCTGTGCTCCACAACAAGAGAAGCCACCACAATGAGAAGCCTGTGCACCTCAATGAAGAGTAGCCCCCGCTCACCACAACTAAAGAAAGCCTTCGCGCAGCAATGAAAACCCAACACAGCCAATAAATAAATAAATAAATTTATAAAAATAAATAAATGTTACAGGCATTAAGTGAAAGTCTACAATCTAACAGTAAATACTGTAGCCCTGTGTGCGCCTGGATCCAAGAATTCAGACAGAGGATTCTTTTCTCCAAAAACTAAATAAACAGTACCTGGAAGAAGATATATAAGTATTATAACCAAGCCCACCAGTTAACAAGCCTTGCACACAGTAAACTTTTTTCTTTTTTTTTTCTTTTTCTTTCTTTTGGCCGTGCCATGCAGCTTGTTTTTTCCTTTTTCTTTTTCTTTTCCAGTCATGCCATGCAGCTTGAGATCTTAGTTCCCTGACCGGGGATTGAACCCAGGCCCTCTGCAGTGAGAGCTGGGAGTCCTAACCACTGGACCACCAGGGAATTCCCCACAGTAAACTTTCTTCTACAAATATTTTTTCTGTTAACTTTTTAGTAATTACACAACATAAGAAAACCAATCATGTGATGAAAGTCTTCATCATAAGAGACAGAAGCCAAAGAGAAAAATAAAAAAGCAACTCATAGTAAACCAGGAACATGCAAGAAAATTAAAAAAAAAACAGCTAATATACTCAGAAATATATGAGAAGATGATCTAGCAAACAAGAAGAGAAGGAATATCCATAGAACAGGAGAGAAAGCTTGAAATTCAAACAAATGATAATTTGTAAAAATTCAATACGGTTAGGAGATACTATCAAAGCATTCGTGAAAAGTTGAAAAAGAAAAACTAGGAGACAGGGACTACCCTGGTGGTGCAGTGGTTAAGAATCTGCCTGCCGATTCAGTGAACACGGGTTCAATCCCTGGTCCAGAAAGATTCCACATGCCATGGAGCAACTAAGTCCATGTGTCACAACTACTGAGCCTGCGCTCCAGAGCCTGTGAGCCACAACTACTAAGCCCACATGGCACAACTATTGAAGCCTGCTCACCTAGAGCCCATGCTTCCCAACAAGGGAAGCCATTGCAATGAGAAGCCTGCACACTGCAACAAAGAGTAGCCCCTGCTCACCACAACTAGAGAAAGCCCATATGCACCAACGAAGACCCAACGTGATCAAAAATCAATAAATCAATGAATAAAAAATAGGAGGCAAAAGAAGATCAATCCAAGAAGTCCAATATCCAATTGATATGCATTCCACAAAGAAAGAGCATAGAAAAGAGATAAAGTATCCAAAGAATAATTTTAAAAATTTCCAGAATTGAAAGACATGAATTGCCCTAAATCCCTGGGACAATGAATTTAAAAAGACTTATACCAGGCATACCTCATAAAACTTTAGAAACGAGGAATACAAAGAAGAACCTAGAAGCTTCTAAAGATAAAAAAAAATGGGGAATCACAATAAAAGGCATAGGGCTTCTCAGCAGCCACATAGCAAACAATGGAGACTTGCCTTCAAAATTCTAAGTGAAAATTATTTTCAAACTAGAATCTATATTCAGCCCAATCACAGATCTAATATGAGACCAGAATAAAGACATTTTCAGATATGCAAAGGCTCCAAATTATACCTCACACTCACCCTTTTTTAGGAAGGTACTGAAGGATGTACTACACCAAAAGGAGAGGGTGAACAAAGATGACCCAGATTCAGAAAACAAGTGACCTAACATTTGAGGTAGGTTAAAAAGTACCGGGATGATAGCAGGCCCAGGTACCAGGGATACTTCCATGAACAAGAGAGAAAAATCCTTGCCCTCAAGGAGCTTACATTCTAGTTTAACAGCAGTTCTCAAAGTGGGTTCCGTAGACCCTAGGGGTCCCTAAGACCTCAGGGGATCCAACAAGTCAAAACTATTTTTATTATAATACTAAAACATGGTTTACCTTTTTTACTGTATTGACTTTTGTGCTGATGATGTAGAAGCAATGACAGGCAAAATTGCTGGTGCCTTAACAGGAATCAAAGCAATGGGAACAAATTGTACTAGTAGTCATTGCATTCTTCACTGCAACACACAGTTTAAAAAAAAAAAAAAAGGCAGTTTCACTTAGGAATGTCCTTGATAAAGCAGTAAAAGTCATTAATTTTGTTAAATTTCAACCCTTGAGAACACATTTTAATATTCTGTGTGATGAAACAGGAAATATACATAACTGCTGCTGCATACTGAAGAACAATAGGTACCATGAGAAAAGCACTTGTGCAGCTGAATTACAAGTTGAACTAGCTGCTTTTATCATGAAACACTACTTATTTTAAAGAACTAACTATGAATATTCAGACTTGAGTATCTGACATTTTCCCAAAAACGTATTGACAGTCTTTCACTTCAAGGAAAAGTGTCAATTTGTTGCCAATGATAAAATTTGAGCTCTCAAGCAAAAATCAAAATGTTGGATAACTTGCATTTATCACCATGAGACTGACAGCTTCTCAGCACTTAAAGATTTCTCTGATGAGATCAATGGTGATATTAACAAATGGGAATTTTTTAAATATTATATAACTAAGGGTATCAATGAACCAGTATTCTCCAGTAGACCAATGCATAATGTCACAGAATCATGTATGAGTAAAAACTCCATTCACAATGCAAGACAGACGAATAGATTTTTTTTTTTTTAATTTATTGGCTGCGCGGGCTTTCTCTAGTTGTGGAGAGCAGAGGCTACTCTTCGTTGTGGTGTGCGGGCTTCTCACTGCGGTGGCTTCTGTTGTTGTACAGCATGGGCTCTAAGCACATGGGCTTCAGTAGTTGTAGAGCATGAGCTCATTAGTTGTGGCTTGTGGGCTCTAGAGTGCAGGCTCAGTAGTTGTGATGCATGGGCTTAGTTGCTCCATGGCATGTGTGATCTTCCCCGTTCAGGGATCAAACCCATGTCCCCTGCATTGGCAGGCGAATTCTTAACCATTCTGCTATCAGGGAAGCCCAGACCAATAGATTTTAATGTAACAGAGCGTGAAAAGGTCACTGATACAGTTTCAAATACCACAGTGCAACCAACCTTTAAGAAACTACTACTTGTCAGGTTCTGCAGTAGTATTAAGGAAGTAGTAGTAATACTTCAGAGGTATTATTCAGTACTAGTATTCTGGAGTAGTATTTCAGAAGCCTTTCTGAAAAGGCTATTAAAATACCACTTTTTCCAACACATCTGTGTGAATCCAGATTTTTTTCATATACTTCATTCAAAAAACTCATCACAATAGACTGAATACAGAAGCAGATATAAGAATCCAACTGTCTTCTATTAAGCCAGGCAGTAGAGATTTGCAAAAATGAAAAATAATGCCACTTTTCTAAGTTTGTTTTGGAAAATATAGCTATTTTTCATATCAAATATGTTATTTATGTGACCAAGTAATGGATTATTGTTACTTTTAAGTGGATTAATAAATAAATATCTCAAACTTTTCTGTTTTAATTACTAGGAGGGCAATATTTCTAGATATAGCCCATGTGGATAAAAGTTCTTAGGATCTTGGGACTTCCCTAGCGGTCCAGTGGGTAAGACTCCGAGCTCCTAATGCAGGGGGCCCGGGTTCTATCCCTGGTCAGGGAACTAGATTCTGCATGCATGCTGCAACTAAGAGTTCACATGCCACAACTAAGACCTGGTGCAGCCAAAATAAATAAATAAATATTGGGGGAGAAAAGAAGTTCATAGGTTCCTCAATAATTTTTAAGAATCTAAAGGGATTCTAAAACTAAAAAATGTGAGACCCACTACTCTAAGGTACCTACATTCATCTCCATTCTCCATTTTTGTCCAGCTTATTAAGTCCCTATATAAGGCATAAAGAAGTGGGGGGGGGGAAGGACATACATCTAGTTATGTACCTTGTTGGTGACCAAAAAAGAGACTGAGGGGTGGGTGTAAATTTTTCCTATGTTTTAATTTCTAATAACATAATTCATCCATATTAGAAGAATAATTAACTCAGAAAAGTTAACAGAAGATTATAAAATCCTTCCTTAGAGCAACAAAGTGAAAAAGAGGTTAAAAAAATCACTGTCATAAATCTATAAGTATTTTTTCAAGCAACACATTTACATTTCAAAAAAAAATCACACTTAAGTATAATTAATCTCAAGAAGAGAAAGCAAAAAGCCACGACATTTCTTTATTACAGTTAACTTCAAATATTTATTCAGAAAAGGAAGTCAACACTAAGAAAAAATCAGAGGTAGATCCAAAAACTGAATTCCTATCACCTCCCTAGATACATACTTACCTCTGGATTTCCATACTGTCACTAGCATATAATTGAATATATTTGCTCACTGAAGTCACGGTGGTCAATATATATCACACACTCCTAGTAAGAAAAAACTGTTTATATTTAACTCCAGTGGTAAGGTACAATGCATGGAAAGATCCATTAATAGCTCTTTCTGATAAAAGAAATGATGAATTGAACACAGATTTTTAGGAATCCCAGAACCTAACAATTTTTCATTCCATCTGTAAGCTGAAAAGGCAACACAAGGACAGAACTCCTAAGGCTCTCTGTCTTCTGTTCTCACTCTAGTCTCTATTACCTACTGGTTGTAGTCTCATGGTCTCAAACCACATCCAACTACTCCTACTACAGAATTGAAGCCATGACAGATAATGACTACAGTAGGGCATCAATTTAACAAAAACATCTTATTGTAAAGTTTAGGTGACTGATTGAAGATGTAGAGCCAAAATGTGTTCATTCAAAAGAGAGCTTAAAGGCATACACAAGTAGTTCCTTTGTCTGGTAATCAATAAAGGTAGAATAAGCATTTATCTTTTTCAGAAAGCAGGCAGTTAAGTGAGAACAAAGATTCCTAAAGGACATGACAGTTTATAATTATTTCACCACTATTCATTCATTAGTATATCAAACTATAATCTTTTTGATCTTGGACACATGACCAAAAAGGGGGATGGAGAGGAACAGTCACTTCAATGGGAAATCCACCTCAAAAAGGTAAAGTAAAAATGGGGTTAACATCATTTAGCATAGGAAGAAATCCACAAACAAGTATAGAACTACCCAAGGCAATAAAAAGAACTAAGGTAAAATTCTAGCTTAATGAGCAAAATAAAGCAAAACTCAAAAGAGATACAGAATTGTCAAAACACTCCTCCCAGCACAACTAAAAATATGCAGACTAGCATCTTTTTTAAGCATTATCAGTCATAGGAATTTTCTCTCAATGGTGTGAAAATGAAAGCGGAAAATATACCTATACATCTAATATAACAATCTTATCACACAAGTATTCCAACTCATAACACAACTCTTTGCTGAAACTAGTCAAGTTGGTAAGGCCAGTTAATAGGTGCCAGCTGCCTTTATCTTTTTCAGTTTCAAACATTTTTAGCCCTCTTATTGAAGAACATACAGGAATAAAGCACTACCATTTAGCAGGAAATCTCCTTTGTCTGCAAATAAAGTGAATATTTATAGCCTCTAGGGCTAAAGGGGCTCTCAAAGGATACCCAGTTTCCTCATAAGGTTACACCTGTCATGTGCGCCAACCCTTAAACCTGAAACTCTGCATATCTCCTTACTTAGAGCTTTTATGGCTAATTCCAAAGATGACAACTTGAATATTTTTTGTGACAACACAAGACATTTAAATTTCTTTAACTACCTAGTACCTAGTTAGTTGAAACACAAATAACTTACTGCTAATTCCGAAAATGTAAAAAGCAAAACAAACAAAAAACTGGCCTCCACTGTACATTTAAAGATATACAACCTCTGAAAGAAAAGTTAAGGTTGACCTAAAATCGAGAGCAGGCAACATGTATAACAGTACATTATAACCTCTCACCAAAGTAAACAGTTTAAGGGTAGCCATATGTTCTTGGTCTTTGACCATAAGGCCACAAGTCCTTAAGTCAAGGAAATAGATGAGTGTTTAAGGCGAGTATATTTATTTGCTAAAAAAGGAAAGTCTGTTTCACCCTGCACTCTCTCTCCTCTCAGCAAGCGAGTGTGAGCCGGGAAGGATGGGAGGGAGGGGTGGTGAGTAGGGTGGGGGAGGGGGGAGTTGGAAGGGGAGGCGGATTTAAAATAAAGACAACGGAGTGGGTGGGACAGAGTTGCAGCCTCCCTCACGCTCCACCCTACCTATAGCTAGCAACGAAACACCAGTCACACCTTACAAGACGAACCCAGAAACCCAAAAGCAGCTATCAAGGATCAGGGGCTGGCGACAGGGGTGGCGGTGGGAGAGGTGTTGAGGAGAGAAGGGGGAGAAGGCTAACTCTGGCTAACTCTCCCTCACAATTTCAAGACTCAGGGCCTAGCCTAAGGCCTGCGACCGCGTACCACCCTATGGCCGCCACCACCCTAATGCCACAGCTTGGTCCTCAAAGGTCAGAAGCCGCCAGGTGCGGAGCGCATGCGCACTGCGCCGCTCTGCACGCCACTCCCCCCCTCCCCCGCAGCCGCCGCAGCTGCTGCTGCCGCCTTCACTGTACAGACTGCTCCAGGCCCGTGCCGCCTCACGCCGCAGTAGGGCCTCGGAACCCCTCAGCTGCGGGCGCCGCCTCTCAGGCCCCGGACGCGGGCATCACCTGGATTCCGGCCTTCGGGCTTACACTTCCCGTAAACCTGCAAGTGCCACAAACCTGGAAACGTTTCTTCAAGTCTGGGCGCCGCCGGCGTCCACCGAACTTGCTTCAGTTTAAGCTCACCGCCTTCCTGGTTTTACCGCCAGGCTGCGTCAGCCGAGCTTTCGAGTGCATCGATGGAGGCTGCCAGGCGTTAGGAGTGCCGAGAGAGTAGATTGTCACGCCGCCAATTTTTTGTTTGGTGGTGGTTTTGCGTGCTTCATTATTTGATTTGCTTCTTACCAAAAAGCAATAAAGGTGGGGATTGAAGAGTGTTATTGCCTTAGTAATCGTCGTTATCGTCACAGATAATCAGTAAACAAATCTGCATTATAGGAAGTTATGTTTAAGACACCCACACGTAGCAAAATTGATTATCTCATGCTGGGAGAAGAGGAAACTGGCCCAATAATAAATCATGGGAGAGTGCCTGTATAGCGTCAGAGTCGTGTGTGATTAAATTGTAATGATTTATTTGCAAAAATGCATTAAAAGTCGGTGTTTCTTCTGCCCTAAAAGTGAAGGCACAGGTTGGGCGCAAACTTTTTTCTCACATTAAAGTAACTGGTTGGTTGAGGAATGGGGGAAGACTGCCCAAGGCAGGGAGAGGTTTCTTCTGGAAAATAAATGTGTAGTGTTTTTTGTTATTTGAACCAATGCAAATGAAAGCAGTTCAGCATTTTCTGTAACTCATAAGACTTTACCTGTCCTTGCATGAACATCATTTTTTCCTTATTTACTATAAGTAAGCATCAATAAGGAGGTAAATTGTTGGCCTTGGTTTGGGTCAACTGAGAACCAACTCATTCACAACTGCTGCATACCTAAGCTACAGTTTTCCACAGATATTTGAGATGGGGAAAATCATCTCCACAATTATATTACTCATAAATGACTGTACCTTAATTAACCTGTTTTGAGGGACCATTTTAAAGCTTAACTACAACACTACGTGTTTATTTTAAATAATTCAAGAGCTGGGGGTGGGGTGGAAATGAATCTTTGGGGTCCTGAATTTTATTGGAAACCGTATATCTGTCTGCAGGCTGTCAACTGAACTTTACTCTCAATGTTTGTGTTTGTTTGTTTGTTTGTTTTTACCAAAAATGTATTTTGAAATGTCTTTGGAAAATATTTGCTATTTAAAGAAACAGCATCATTAGAACTTGGTGAGCATTTATTAGTATGTGATTTCAAAACCTGGGTTTGGTGTGTTTTTTTAAAAAACTAAACTTCCCTTAGGTCAGTAGGAATTTGTGGTTAGACACTGTAGATCTCTCATAGCTCCATCTAATATAAACACCACTATTGGTAAGTATACCAAGAGCACCATGCCAGAAAAACCTATGGCAAAATCTATTTCGTGTAAATTATACAACTATTGTATCCAAGCCTTCCCTGATAAACTTTAAAGTGTTCATCTTTCCCTCAAGCTCAGTAGATGGAATTTGAGTTCAGACTTAAAAGTCATGTGCTTAAAAGGGTAAAAAAGTAGCTGATGAGCCTCCTGATCCCTTACCAGACTTTTAATAGTGGCTGTTTTGAGAGCTGTCTGTGAATACACATTTAACACCTCAGTTTGAGAGCTATTTGAGCACGACATCCATTTAGCTGACTCCATTTTTGTCATTCTGCTAAATAACTTTAGAAACAGTTTCATAAAGGATTAAAGTTTTATGGTTATTTCCCTCTAATAATATCAGAAATAAAGTGGTCACAAATAGTACCCCAAGACTAACTGTAAAATCATGTTTCTAAATTCATATAACTTTGGAAAGTGTGAGTATTTGAGTCTCTTTTGTAGTGTAATAAAATAAAAGCAAACACATGTAATTTACTGATACCTAAAAGCTATTACTACTGGAAACTTAAAGATCTTAATTATTTCTCCTAAAAGTAGCAATAAATGAAATGTTTTAAGAAGAAGAAAAAACTTCAGAATTCAAGAAAGACAAAGTAACAATTCTAAAAAATGTGATTTCCATCTTCCTTAAATTCACCAGCCGTGAATATTTTAATCTGAGTAGTGTGGTGACATAAAGTTACATATAGCTTCTATTTATGTATATTCTAGAAACATTAATGTATTAAGTTGTAATTGTGTTCTCTTTTTACAAATGTTTCAGGTTGCTTTGATGGAACTTCTCAAAGTATCTGTTAACTTTGTGTTAATGCCTTAATCAAAGGGTGGAAGATATAGGAATCAAAGCTCTATAATTGCTTTTATTTTTAGTAAGAGTATAAGATCCAGGAAAACGAACAAGTTACCTTTAACACCAGAAAGACTGCATTTATATTCAGACTACTCAAAAATGTCCCCAAAGCCACACTTGAAGAGGTATATTTGTTTACACACAGGTAAATATAACTTTCCATATGTAAATATTCTTTTTTCATATGTAAATATTCTTATGTGAGGGGTATTTATATGGCCACACTTCTCACAGCAAGCTTTGTCCTGCACAATACGGACAAATGACTCAGGAATATAGATGTGTCCTTCCAAATAACAGTTTCCGATGAAAACACTCCAGGAATATAATTTTAAATCGTAGCTTGGGGGTGGGGGTGGAGGGAGGACTTTTCTCCCGGCGAGCTGTTTTATTTTTTTAATAGTCCACTAAATAAAATTAGATGGGCCACAAACTTAACATCGATTTTTTTTCAAACTCAGAGGGATAATCATTTTCTTTTCAAAATTAGGAAATCAATTAGAATGTTTCCTGGAATACTAAAGAAGAGTTTCTGTAGTTCATTGTGGGAGAGGTCTGGGTGCAAAGAGTAAGGGAGAAGGGTGAGTGTCCTGAACCCTCAAAGAGGGAACGAAGTCAAACTGACCTTGACCAAGCGCTAAGGAAACACTTTAAAATGGAATCTGTCAGGGAACAGCTGCTCGGGAAATGTGTTAAACCAACCAGCCACTTCGAGCCGGGTTTGTCCGTAGAGGAGTCGGCTTGGTCTCCCGAACGCGAATAATGGGGTGAATCACAAACTCCCCGGGGCAGGGAGCTTGGTGAAGACCCAGGCTCAGCTCTGGCCGCGGGCCGGGAAGCCCCTAAAAGGAGCTGCGCGGGCTTGAGAAACTGTAAAGGACCCTGACTCCGCAGGGTGGTGAAGTCAGGATGAGAGGCTACAAGGTTTCGGGTGGCGGTAGGGGGGAGCAGGGATGTAGGATTGGAATTCGGGATCAGGATACGGAACTGGGGACCCGGGCGCCTGATGCAGGGCAGGGTTGCCAGGCAGCAATGCGGGGCCGAGCAGTTGCGCTGCACCTTGACGCCCGGCGAGGACGCAGGGTCGGATGCCAAGTCGGGATACCCCATTGACTCCAGGAGCCGCGCACTTGTCAGTTTCCTTTTGGCCACGCCCCGGCGGAATAAGTCCAGTTCCCCTGTGTTTAAGTAAGCCGTGACACCAACGCAAAATCCACGCCTAATTAAATTAATTATGGATCCTTGTCAATCCTGAATTAATGGCTAAGAGCGCAGGCGGCCGAGGGATCTGAAAACCTGGACTGCCTGGGACCTGCCTCTTCTTCCCACTCCCTCCGGTCCCCCTTCGCTGTCCTCCCTCTCCAGCCCCAGCCAGCCTGGACTTCAGCTTTAGTCAATCTCAATCTCTGTCTTTCTCGCGCATTCTCTCTCTCTTCTCTCTCTCTCTCTCTCTCCCTCTCCCTCTCTTCCTCTCCCCACCATCACCCCCACCTCCCAACCCCCACTTCCCCACCCCCAGGTAGTGGCGCGGGTGCTTCCCGGGAATGGACTCCCTCCGAGTTGCGAAGGGGAGGTAATTTACTCAGAACAAGGGGCCGCCTTTGCGAAGTATAAATAGTGAGACTTCAAGCGCTGCGTTGCTATCAGATCTGAACTCTCCGCAGGAAGAATTGTCAAAGATCTTAACATTGAACAAGCGCGCTCCGGCTGAGAAGCATCAGTTCCCATTTCCCTCCAGCGCTCCCCCCCCTTCCTCCTCCTCCTCCTCCTCCTCCTCCTCCTTCTCCTCCTCTTCCTCTTCTTACTTCTTTTCTCCTTCTACTTCTCCTCTTTCTTCTTTCTTCTCTTCTTTTTCTTCTTCTTCCTCCTCCTCCCACTCCTTCCCCACCCCCTGCCCCATTGATGTGTTATTATTGGGGGGGCTGGAGCAGTAAAAAAAGAAGAAGGAAAAAAAGAGCGGGGCTCGGCTGGGAGAGGTTGAGCGCGGGGCTGACCGGCATCCGCGGCGATGGAAGAACTTACGGCGTTCGTCTCGAAGTCTTTTGACCAGAAAGTGAAGGAGAAGAAGGAGGCGATCACGTACCGGGAGGTGCTGGAGAGCGGGCCTCTGCGCGGGGCCAAGGAGTCGACCGGCTGCGCGGAGCCGGGCCGCGACGACCGCAGCAGCCCGGCAGTCCGGGCGGCCGGCGGAGGCGGCGGCGGCGGAGGAGGCGGAGGCGGAGGCGGAGGAGGTGGAGGAGGTGCAGGAGGAGGAGGAGCAGGCGGAGGAGCTGGAGGAGGGCGCTCTCCCGTCCGGGAGCTGGACATGGGCGCCGCCGAGAGAAGCAGGGAGCCAGGCAGCCCGCGCCTCACCGAGGGTAACGGCCTGACCGCCGGCCGCGGTTCCCCTTCCCGCTTTCCTGACTCCTTTCGGGCGGGAGAGGACCTCAAGGCCCAGCCGGGAGGAGGGCGGGACGCGGAGAGGGCCCTTGGACCCCAGCTTTGGAAGCTACAGTGAGGATGGAGGGGTGGGAGTCCGGTAGTGTGCACGGTCGTGGGTGGGGTCCGAGTGCGTGGGGGGGGGGGGGCGTATGAGGTTTGCGCTCGCCCTTCTCAGATGCTCCCGCTACTCCCATTTCACCGAAACGTATTTTCACCAACCGAAGGACGGGCCCGTAGCCCAGACGGCCCGCAGGCTGACCGGGAAGTTCGCGGGGCCGGGCTGTGGAAGGGGCTGCTGGCAGAAGCTGTGCCAGGCGGCGGAATTACAGTTAGCATCTAACGCAGAGTGTGCGGGAACCCCTATCCTAGGCCCGAGGAAAAAACGAAAAGGAGAGGAAGGGGAGAGAGATGCAGAGACAGAGAGATTGATTGGGATTTCACTCTGGAGTCTCCCCGGGTTTCGGACTGCAGCTAAGAACCACTCTAACTCCGCGAGGACCGTAGATCCCTGGAACTTAGGGCCCCAAACTTCCCATTTTCTTTGAGCTCTGAAGGTAGAATGAGGCCAAGGCAAGCTAAGGTTCAGGCTGTGAACTGTTTCTTTCGGGAGATGCGTTAGGCGCCTTTGTTTGTTTGTTTGTTTGTTTTTCGACATTTACTGCATCGCATCATCCAGTACTCTGATTTTGTGGTGGAATTATCCTTTGGTGCCAGACAAGTGTTAGGAAAAGGCTTTTTCTAAATGGTGGAGCGTCCTGTACCAATTCAAAAGAGTTCAAAAATAAAATTAATTTAGCACTTGGTTCCTGCAGTAACTGGTGTGCTGCCATATTTTTCCAATTAAGAAAATATGTGACATGCGTAGAATCACATATTTAAGCAAGCAATTAAGTTGTTTATAACACAGTCTGTTCTTGTTTAGGCCAATAAGTGGAAATTTGGGGGCGAAAATAGATTATATTAAGTCTATTAATCAACTGGAAATGTGGACATCTTTCTATTTGAAGCCCAGAGAAAGTTTGAGAGGCTTGCACTGTGGATGGCACGAAATAAACAAAGCCTTCTCACCCCTTTGGCAGAATCTGAAGCATGTGTTTTCATATTTAATTTCATTACAATAGCAATGGAAATATTTTCCTATTAACCTGGCTTGAGTTTATGCTATTATTTTATCCACTTCTTCCTGGAGGAAGGACAAATGTCCACAAAACGAACTCTGAGAAATAGATATGCGGGAAATACTTAAGATCACTGTAACTGGAATGCCAAACTGGGCTGAGTTCCAGAGGTTCTTCTTCTCCCAGACGGGGTACCAAGTACTCCTAAATTTGGGAAGTGGTGGCATAACTGTCAGGCAGTCCAGTGTACCCTCCAGGCCTGAGTGGCCAGCTCCAAGCCCTCAGTACACCAGCAGGCCCGACCGTGAAGTTAGGGTCTGAACCCCAGGCAAATTTAGTCCTGGGATTGTTGATTTCCAAGCCCAGGGCAAATATTAATTTCTCTGCAGTTGGGCTCTTCCGGAAATGATTTTTAACACCTATGCTGATCGGGATTCTGGGCTGGGAAGAACTGCAAACAGCCTCGATTATCCAAACTGAGCTTTGGCACCTTAAAAACTCAAGTCTCCGACTCAGGCGCAGAGGATGAAGGTTCCAGAAGGCAGCTTATGTTGATACCGGCTCCCCTGATGTCCTTGTATGCTCACACTCTTGGAGCTCCTGTTTTTAAAGGGAAGAGACGGAAGGACAGGAAAGTGGCAACGGATGTGTGCAAACCTAGAGCAGAAAAATGCATATTTTATTAAACATCCGAGCTGCTGGATGCATGAAAAGGCTTTGAGCAACCAATAGAAACAGAGGATCCGAATGTTCCGCTTGAACCTGTTGATCTCTGCGGGTTTAAGCATTTAGGGTCAAGTCTGCCTTTCCAATGGGGAGGGAGAAGGAGCGAAGGAGGCAGCGGTCTGTTTCGCGGGCTACCCGAAGCTGATTTTCCGCCTCTCGCCTTCTGGCCGGGTGTGGGCAGCGAGCCCTCCAGGCCGCCAACATGGCGTGGGCGCCTCTGCTCAGGCGACTGGGATTCGGCAGGGGGGCGGGGGGACAGGGACTGCCTGGCTGTCCGTGGACCGTCCGCGGGATTTGGCCCGAGCCCTGGGTCAGCACAGAGAGCCGGGGGAAGTGGCTCCCAGCGCCAAGCAGCGCCGAGGTCTTGCCCTCCAGCTGTGACCCTTCAGCTCAATTGTTCCCAAATTAGACCAGCAAGTTTGAGAGATGAGAGAGCCGGCGGCGGCCACCGCTGGCCTGCGAACGGCGCAGCGCTCTAGGAACGGCCGGTGCAAGAGGCCAGTCCGTGGCCTCGCCGTGCTCTTCTGCCGGGATCGCGTTCTGTGACCCGCGGGGTGCGGCGCTTTTGATTTCTGTGAGTGGGAGAGAGTGACTGCAAGAGAGGGTGAGTGGAATTGATTTGGTATTCGCAGGGGAGGGCAGGGGACTGTGGGGTGAATAGTGAGGAGGTGAGCTGAGGCCACAGTTGCGAAAGGGTTGGGTGGGTGAATGCCACCTTGCTCGCGGGCGGCCGCCCAGAGTTGATCTTTTCGAGTATTCAGGATCCTCTTCCTCGCAGCGGGGTGAGGAACTGAACAGGAACTCCGGGAGGGGGCAGGATCCTCCATCCTTCTGGAGACAAATCTGGTAATGGTTATTTGTTGTGTTGTTTTTGTCCGTGTGTGTGTGTTGCTGTCTGCGCGCGTGGACGTTTGCGTGTGGTCCTGTTCGTTGCGCCCCCTCCAGTGTCCCCGGAGCTGAAGGATCGCAAAGAGGATGCGAAAGGGATGGAGGACGAAGGCCAGACCAAAATCAAGCAGCGGCGAAGTCGGACCAATTTCACCCTGGAACAGCTCAACGAGCTGGAGAGGCTTTTTGATGAGACTCACTACCCGGACGCCTTTATGCGTGAAGAACTGAGCCAACGGCTGGGGCTGTCCGAGGCCCGAGTGCAGGTACCCGGCTGTGAGGAGGTCGCGGGGAGCAGAGGAGGGGCATGCCTGGGGCTGGAGAGTCGCTTGGGATACACACGACGAGGGTGCGGGTTCAAGTGTCTGGAGTGAGGTGAGAAGGGAAGAGATGTCTCTGCTAGAAGTCTTATTTTCCAAAGTAGATCTTAGCCTTAAAGCCTTCCACCGCCCACCCCCCCCCCCCCCCCCAATCCCAACATATGTTCCCAGCAGAAGAAAGCTGTGCTGGGCTTGCTCCCAGAGTTTCTATAAACCACACCCCACCCCCTCGCCTTACGATGCCTTTAATGTGGTTTAATCCTAATGGGCCTACTTTTATAAGCCTTAAAAAAATCCCACAGAAAACGTTTTATCTTCTGGATGCCTTAAAAGTTACAACGAATATTTTGTTCGCCCGAGTTGGGTTTCCTTGAGGGTCTGCTCTGGGATCTGGGTTTGCCAAGCGGATATGCCAATTAGGTTTATAGATGTACAGACTATAAAGAAAATTAGCAACTGTTAAGTGCACAAATTTACAGTCTGCCGTTAGCGGTCGTCTCAAACTGTGTGTGAAATAGCGGAGAAATAAAATAAATGTTTGGTCACTCTTTGTTCTCTCACTTAACGAGGGAAGGGAAACTGAGCCTACAGAAACTTGATTTTAAAACAATCCACGTATCTTAATATTGACATTTCCAAAGTCTGACCCCAGCAAGTGCCACACTCAATGAAGTTAGTATTGGAGCAGATTTTCTTTACTGGTTGTGGGGGTGAATGTAATGGGAAAAGTAGGCTTCGGCAGCACTTAAGGGAAAAAATTATATACATACATGCATACATAATCCTTTTAGTTTTATAGAAAACGAATTTAAATGTTTCAGGTTGTATTTCCACTCAAATAATAAAATAGGAGAAAACGGTGGTCATTATTTGTTTGAACACATGGAGCAGTTTTAGGCCTGAACATCTGCAGCTGTTACAAAGTATCACTGTAACAGATACTCCCTAGGTCTCCAGGCATAGAGACCACCATCTGCAGCTAACTATGCGATTCTTATGGGGCTTCCCCGCATCTTGTAATAGGATCAGGACAAAAACAGAGCAGTCACGTTAAAGGGGAAAAGTAATAATAGGCTGCCTTGGTCATCACAGCATCAACAGCAGAGCCTTCCTTTTTAAGCCTCTCCTACTTTGCTCTGTGTACTGAGATCTCTAGAGGCTTAGCAACCCCTTAAAGACATGGTGATAATTATTACAGTTGTGAGCATTAGTGTATCAGTTCCAACTCTTCTAGGGGAAAAAAGAGGCAAGAAGCCCCAGGCCATGTGAGTACACAAAGGATGCCACCCTGGCATGAAATCTACCTTTCTATTACACTAAATGGCAGGGGAATTTTTGAAGATTTCCATTGACTGTGACACTTGCTTTCAAAAATAAGAAAAAAGCTCTGAAGCAATATTTTACTTTCATGTTTTTTAACATTAATTTGTGAATCAGTCAATATGCTGTATTATTGGAACATAATGCTATATTATTGGAGTAAAAAGCAAGCTTTATTTGAATTTCTTAAAATCTGCCATACTGCCTCTAAAAGTTGGCAAGTTTATTTAAGAAGATAATATCTGGGAAAAGATAGTATCCAGGGGTTACTTTATTCATACCCCACTCCCATTTCACAGAATGTTCTTTTTTCTTTTCTTATAATAAGTGAACTTTATTGCTGGTATTTATTTTTTCATATTTTTATTTAAATTTTGATTTGTCTTCTGGACACTTCACTACTATTCTAACTGCACTCAGCGGCTTTTTCTATAGAAGAAAATTAGATTATCATGATAATGGCAGAATTATTATGCTACCATGTTACATTCTGCTGCACAGAGGAACAGAGAAATTCTAAACTTCTTTGTAGTGAGGCTTTTATGACACTAATTACCTCTTCCCCCACTCTTATCCCCCCCCCCCCCGAAATAAAAACAGTCACTATTTGCTTTGGTGTTTGGTTTTTCTTGAAGATGAAACTAATTAATATTACAGGCTATTAATGAGCACATTCTTCTCAGGTCTTACTGGGCAAACATCTAAACCCATTATCACTTTAGTATCAGGTATCAGGGCAAGTTTTAGGCCTTGGGGATTCTAATTGTGGAAACATGAAACCTGGACTACAGTAATTTATCAAGAAACAACTTACCTTGCAAAAGTATATGAAATCTATCTATTTTTGTCATTCATTTATGTTTTTAACTTTGGAAATTAAGATTCTTGTATACAATTCAAAGCTTGCTTGCTATATCTCCCAATCCTTGCCTGAAACACTACTCTTTTTTCATTGTACTCCTGTAAATTAAAAAAATTTTTTTGAGTCATAACATCTAGATTTTATTTGTAGGTTTGGTTTCAAAATCGAAGAGCTAAATGTAGGAAACAAGAAAATCAACTTCATAAAGGTATGCTTCTCAGACAAAGAACATTTGATACTTTAAGTAAAAAGAGTGGTAGAGAATATTGTTATTAAGAAGACAGAAAAAAAACCTTATCGAACATAACTGGTCCTTATTTAAAAATTTGCTCTGAAGGTAGTTAATGAGAGTCCTAAAGTTTGGGAGTAAATTACAATGATTTTAATGTTGGCAGCAGTTTAGGAAAATAACAGTCCAATTCCAAAGGAAATAGTTCTATCTCGGTACCATTTGGAGCCTTGCAAAACAATGCTGGACATGTTAACCTCACTTTATTGTGTTTTGTTCCCCCATTTTTTACAGGTGTCCTCATAGGGGCTGCCAGCCAATTTGAAGCTTGTAGAGTAGCACCCTACGTCAATGTAGGTGCTTTAAGGATGCCATTTCAGCAGGCAAGTACAGCTCAGTTTCAACCTGTTTTTAACTGCAAAAAGACCTGCTTGAACTGCTGAACATCCCCTGTTTCTAAGCCCCAGTATAGGTGTCTGTACAGTTAGAGAATCAATTTTCAGTTGATATAGCGGACCTACTCCCCTTTAAAAACCTACACAGTGTCAGGGGCAAATATGCCTAGTCCTTTCTGTTCTCATGGGAAACCCACAGAGGCCTGAGGGCAGCAATTGGTCCTTTAAAAATGCACTAAAGATTGCACTTGGGGAGAGGAAGGAAAAGCCTTTTGATTAAGATTTTGTCAGATCCAATATAGAGGTTAGTCCTAAGGTGTTTCTAAGCAAATCTCTAAATATTTTTCTAGGTATTTTCTACCTCTTAGTCACATTAAATGTCTCTGACTGAAGATAAATAAACAAACAAACCAACCAACAAACTCCCAGCTCAGACTTGATTTTTTTAAAAAAGCTGCAAAGTTTCATATCTAGTAGAGAGGGAAGCATTGGTCTTCCCAGGGACACCTTGCCACTGCAACCCGTTTCTTAGCCATAAAGAAACCTTTAAGACTACATTTTAACAGTACAGCCTGCAGCAATGATTTAATCCTGGGAAATCCCAATGCTCCGAACTCCCCATTCTCCAAAGCTAAGCATGCAATTCTTTCCCAACCAGTGCCTCACCTTCCCCATCCTCGGTCAGGCCCCCTGCTCCGTAGGACTGTGAAGTCATGAATTAACTCTCAGATGCCAGTGTCCTGGTTGGGGGAGACACCTGGGTACATCTGCATATTGAGCATTAGTGTTAGGGAGATCTTAGCTGTCTTGGCACCACTGGATTCTGGTATCATGATGCTAGGCTTTTGAAGCAAGAGAGAATGACTGGAGAGAGAGGGGAATCTTAAAAGGAGAACCTTACTACTTAAGGTCTGCAACATCAGCATCAGCACCAGCTGGGAGATTGTTAGAAATGCAAAATCTGTGGCCCTAAACTAGACCTTCTGAATCAGAATCTGCATTTTAACAAGATCCCAACGTAATTTTAATAGCAGTAAATGTTAGAAGTACTAACAATTGTGCCAGTTGTGATGAAGATGCAATAACTTCCCTAAGTGACATTTTTAAAGTTTTGCAATTTGCTTAATGGTAATTCAGTGCTTTAATACTGTGGTAAGAGGTGTATGACAGCATCAAGAGAGGAGGATAATGGCCCTCACCCCGTCGCCTGTCCAATATACATTGTTATTTTGAGGAGCGTGATATATTAGCACAATAGCAATGTCGCCCTCTGACAGGCCCAGCTCCTGAGGGGGCGGCCACAATTCCTGCAGACGGGAGTCCCTGGGACTCAAGGGGATAAGCCACACTGAGAGAGTTGCAGAGACTCAGGGGCACTGGAGTATCCCTGTGGTGCCCTAGATTCAGTAACAGACCGATAAGGTCAACCAAAGGCCCCTTTCCCGTCCCCTGCCCCAGCCTTCCCCTAGCTAAGCTGGACGCCGTTAATGCTCTGTTTCTATTCTGTTGTCACCCTAGGATAGTCATTGCAACGTGACGCCCTTGTCCTTTCAGGTTCAGGCGCAGCTGCAGCTGGACAGCGCCGTGGCGCACGCGCACCACCACCTGCACCCGCACCTGGCCGCGCACGCGCCCTACATGATGTTCCCGGCACCGCCCTTCGGACTGCCGCTCGCCACGCTCGCCGCGGACTCAGCTTCTGCCGCCTCTGTAGTGGCTGCCGCCGCTGCCGCCAAGACTACCAGCAAGAACTCCAGCATCGCGGATCTCAGACTGAAAGCCAAAAAG
The DNA here is from genome assembly GCF_030028045.1 of Hippopotamus amphibius kiboko. Classification (NCBI taxonomy): domain Eukaryota; kingdom Metazoa; phylum Chordata; class Mammalia; order Artiodactyla; family Hippopotamidae; genus Hippopotamus; species Hippopotamus amphibius. Next base: position 136,530,939 of record NC_080191.1, on the reverse strand, counting down.
CACGCGGCCGCCCTGGGTCTGTGACGCCAATGCCAGCGCCAACATCGCGCCTGCAGCGCGGCGCGCAGCCTGCACGCCCTCCGAGCCCCGCTGCTTCTCCGTTACCTGCTCCAGATCTCAGGAGCCGAGCCACTTTCCGCCCCGCTGATCGCCCCTTGCCCCCTTCCGCATCCCGGACTCGGAGGGCGGGACCCGGGATCCCAAGAAGGGCACAAGATCCGTGGCTCCCGACCATTCACCTACCCAAGGGCCTAGAATTTGGCTTTGTAGGGGTGGGTTTGGTAAGTCTGGAGAGAGACTGGACAAGGGAGTGCTGGGACAGTGGAGTGTGGCTCATGGCAAAACTGCAAGATGGACTCTTGCGTAGAAATAAAAATCCTGTTAATAAAAAGTGAGGGGGAAAAAGTAGAAAAGACAAACCACAGAGTAAAAGAGAAAGGGAACTTTTTGCTATACGGCAGAAACTGCAATCGGAGAGAGAACCAAGGAACAAAAAAGAAAAAAAAATTAAAAGTATTTTGTACATTAAAAAATATGGAAAACTAACCTGGAGGAATCTCAAAAGAATTGGGGGTGGGGGGAGTTACCAACTTAAAGTGTATGTTTTTTAAAATGGGCTAAGAAGGCAAAACAGAAGGAAGAGAGGTATACTTATTTAAAGAATTAAGATGAAAAAAATGTACGCAGCTGGGAAGTTCACAGGTTTTGAAACTGACCTTTTTCTGCGAAGTTCACTTTAATACAAGAAATATGATAAGAGAGGCGGGCCTCCTTTTACATTGAATCAGATACTTTGAGTTAAAAACCACCACGTATGGAAGAGCAAGAAGAGGGAAGACAGTATAAAAAAGGAGAGAAAAAATGATATTAATACAAAAGTGATACTACAGACAATGATTTCTCTGAGAAATTATGGCAGAACTGTCCAGACTGCTGACAGTAAATTCCGGTTTGCATGTTACTTGTATTCCATTGATGGTGTCTCCCCACCCTCCCCGCTTTACTCACACGCACTTAACTCCATTTTCATTTTCAGTATGAAAAACAGTACCCAAAGCATATGGAAATTGATATATATTTCTATCTATATATTTTTTTGTCCCGTCTTTAATCTTGGGGGACAAAAGAAAAAAGTCTGAAGGGCAAAAAAGTTACACTCTGATTGTCCCAAGACAACAGAGGCAGGTAGAAGATGTGGGGAAAGGAAAAAGAAAACAAGATAAATGAAACGATGAAGGTACAGCGCCTCACGTGGTGCCTGATACATAGTGGGCGCTCAGTGTTAGTCCCCTCCCTCCCCCTTTCCTTATATTCCCTCTTGCAGAGTTCCCAAAGTCCTATTTGAGGACTGTGCTTTATTTCCCCCTCTCTGTCCCATCACACTCACTTTAAACAACACCCAGCTAGATACAGGCACTAAGTTTGTGTAAAATATGTTGATACACACGAACAAAGTTTATTTTGGCTATAAAGTGTGAACTGATGGTTGACTTTCAACATTTGCATTTTTCTCACTAAGGTGTATATTCAAGTAATTTTTTTGTTTTTCTCAGTTCATGTAGCTATTTAAACTGGGGTACCCTGGACTAAGCAATCTGTATCCCAATTCTCTAAAAAGTCTCCTTAGGTTTTTTTTTTTTTTTTTAATCCTTTCTAATTTACAAGAACGAGGAAAAGCTCTTTTAGCTGAACTTTGGTATGCGGTTGAGCTTTGTAACTATTTGTTCTCCATGAAAACAAAATTATTTATATTTGCCATATTTTTTCTAGTGTATTAAGTTATTTTAAACAAAAGATGCTGTTATTTCATGACGTGTTGTCGGTACAAAATGTTTCGGTCTCACCTCTGTTAAACTTTTTAAATAAGTGCCAAGTTATTAATTGAAGACACTTTGCGATCAATTGAATGAAAATAGTATTGTTTCGTTTGATGGGGTTCGCGTCATCTTTGTTCCTGTTACTATTAAACTATCCGGGATAGTCTTTCCTTCTTCCTTTTTGATGAATGTGTATCTCTCTCGACTATACAAACTTGGAAAAGCGCTTGCCTCTGCTCCTGCGTGCGGCAATGAAGGGACTGTTAGAATGATGGCTTTGTGGCTCTCGCTAGCACTGAGAGAAAATGCCCCCCACCCGCCCCATTTTATCCATCCAGCACAGGAACCGGATTGATTTTACACCGAATCAATAAAGGAACAGATAATATGTAAGATAACATAGAATAACCCCCTTCCCCAAGACGGACTCTCGTTCTTCATTTTGCTGCCCTTTCACACTTGAAGTTCATTTGGGGAACATTTCCAGGAGGAAGGAAAGCGTGATCACGCGGTGCGAAATCCACCTGGGTTAATGGTGGCAAGACAGACACTCGGTCTCAGGTCGCCGACCCTCCCCGGAGTCGGTGGGGGGTTGGGAATAGGATCAGAGCCGCGAAGCGGAGCCGGGGCTGCCGGGGAGGGCGGGACCTTGCCTCCCACTTCAGTGTAGCGCTTTGGCCCAAACAGATGCTTCGTTCGTTAAATTTAGGAAAAGGTAGAAGCTAGGATCGTGTTTAGGAAAAGTCGGGACTTAGCTGTCCGCAGGATACCGAGGAGCCCCTCCCTCCCTCCTCTCTTGCCCTCTCCCAGAAGAAATCCTACCTACTAAGCCTGAAGGCGCTGCCTGTTTGAGAGTGGGTAGAGACGTGGAGACCCGGGACAAGACCGTCCCTTCCCTTCCCTCTCGGACTCATGGGATAGGGGACACCCTCCGCCGAAACTGAGTGTCCCCAGGGGCTCCCTATGGGGCGGAGGACGAGTAGAGGAGACCCTCCCTGCGACAAAGCCCCGCGTCCTCGGGCCGTGCCACCCCCACCCGGGCCTCTGCAGGGTCGAGCTCGCACTCAAAGCTGTTCCTCCGCGTAGACGTGGGTGATATGTTTAGATTTCTCTTTTAGTCTTCAAAGGCCACTGAACCGAATTCAGCGCTCAGGCCTTGCGGGTCTTCTACTTGACAAGCGTCCCTAGTATTCATAATAAACATCTGCTTGGGGGCGCGGTGCGCTTTGAAGCCGCCGCGCCGCGCCGCCCTCCCGGGCCGGTGGCCTCCCGCGAGCTCCCGTCGGCGCTGGGGTCCAGGGTCCTAACGGACAGGCTCCAAGCTCCAACCCTAATCCAGCCCCCGCCGCGGGCTCGGACGTTTTCCCCGGCACCCCGAGGGAGGTCGCAAGTCACGGGAAACTTGGGGCCGGAGGCTGCTTGGTCCGGGGCACAGCCAAGGGCGCGGCCGACGCGGAGCCCAAGCCGTCCCAGCAGCTGAGCTCGGGGAGCCTGAGGTCAAAGGAGGCTTCGCGTCCGGGCCCAGGCCGAGTGGGCGCTCGGCACCAGCGAAGAGGCGCGGAAGCGCGGCCTACGTCGGCTAGAACATTACTCGCCGCCAGAGCCGGGTGGGCTGGGCGCGGAGCCCGCGGGGATCCGGTCTTGGCGGGAGCGCGGCTGGTGGAGGAGCCCGCGGACGCAAGCGCGCAGGGCGAGAAGAAAAGAGGCCAAAGTTTCTCGGCCCCGTCGGCGGTACCTGAGCCGGGCGCGGCCTGTGGGACCAGCGTCAGGGGCGCCCGCGGCGTCCTCGCCTCCTCCGGCATCCTCTCTCCCAAGACTCAGCGAGGACCGAGGCCGCCTTTCCTTTCCCGCCGGGGCCGGTCCCTCGGGGGTCCAGCCTCCCACAGGCGCCCGCTTTCCCAGAGCGCCCGGCCCAAACTCGGGCAGGCGCAGGGGGGTGTGAACACGAGGTTCCAAATCCCGAGTTTCCAGAGTCACTCTGAGAAGGGGATCCGAGGAAAGCTGCACTTTAAATTCACATATGCCCCAACATGCATGTCGTTTTGGTCCAAACTCAATAATCGTAATAAATAATTAAAAATTCCCCCAGTTGGCCCCTCAAATCTTTCAGGGTGTGCAAAGCCTTCCCAAGCTATAAAATCCCTGATTGAGGAAAACAATTAAAAGAGCTTACTCAAAACATCATTAGTGTTAAAGACCCTATTATGCAGAAGGCTTATTGAGATTGGAGGCTTTAGCTTGAAGCCGAACTGATAAATATCTATTTTGAGTTTTCCCCCAGATTTACAACTTTTTAGATCCTCAGATGGTAATACTTTAGCATAATGCAATGCTCAAATTTCGGAACTATTTTGATTTCTGAAAAATGCCGTTTTGGCTTCAGTGACATGGGATCCTGTTATTTTTTCACAAATCAGTTTACATCATAAATTGCAAACATTTGCAATAAGATCTCAAGATTGTTTATTTTATGTAACCTCAAGCACTTGACTATGTTAAACACCAGTACAGAAAGTCTGTGAAATCAGTTTAATGTGTGTGAGGGAATTAAAGGATCACTCCTTTTCATCACACAAACAAAGCACTTAAGATTGTTTTGATTGTCAGTCTCCCAATTTTTAAACAATCTTACAATTGACTATTAATTTTAGAGTCATTCTGTGCAAAAATAATTACTAAAGTTATATCCTGTTTTAATTAAATTTTTCTGGGCAGAAGAAAATGGTATTCTACATTGGGAAATGGGTGATTGTTTTTAATGTATATTATGTTAAATTATTTTAGTTGAAATGTAAATAAAGTCTGCTAATTCCAAGCAGGGGAAAGGCCTGCAATGGTTTCTTAACATGCTGTTAGAACACTTAGTCAAAGTGCATTAAAGGAGTGTCACAAACCCAGAAATAATAAATATGTCATTCTAATGAGAGTGTTAACTTATGGATAATTTATTCAAGGAAGTTTTTACATTTCACATGGAATCTCTTATTATGACCTGCCTGAGTACTGTGATGCTTGTTCTTCAAAATCTAATTTATATAGGCTTGAGATATACATAATTCATAACTCCTGTTGATATATGTATACACACCCCAAATTTTAAACCTTTACAATATGTTTGCATGTTTACTAGCATGTTTTCAAGATGACTGGAATAAAAACATAAAAAAGTGTTAAACATCATATTGAAAGCATATGTGAAGAAAAAGTAGTTGAACATTAATAGTTAAAAAGGATTAGATAATTTTCAAGCTCAGATACAGAGTGAACACTGAAATATTTCAGACAGGGAACATTCTTGTATAAGAAATATGAAAATCTCCAAGAAAGACTTACAGATGTGAGCTTATAACACTTCTGATGCCTGGGTAATCCTTTCATGTCTCTAATTCATAAAACAAAAAATCCTCAAGTCTTGGGGTATTTTGTTTTGGGTATTTTATGTCAGTCAAGGTGACCATCGCATATGCCTTCAGTACAGGAAAATTTAGTATAGTACTTACATGGAATTCTATTGGCATGAGGAAATGTTTTAGAATATAATCAAATAAATCACATAGGGAGGAGTAAATACACTTTTCCCCCCTGTTGAACAATGGCTCACATGTCCTGAGTGAAGATCTTTGTAGATGCTTATTCAGGCAGAATAGTGTAGAATAAGTTAAGGGCATGCACTCCAGAGCCAGACTTCCTGGATTCATCACTGCTGCCATTTACCAGTGCTGTGATTTTGGATTAGTTCATCACTCTGTGCCTCAGTTTCCTCATCTGTAAAATGGAGATAAAGCAGCATCTATTTTGTGGGGATGCTAGGAGGATTAAATAAGGTAATATTTGTAAAGCCCTAAGAACAGTGGCTTGCACTTATATATACTAGCACTATATGATATCTATTTTAATGTAAAGGCCAATAGGCATTGGTCCTTGTAATAAAAACCTTAGAAGAAAATAACAAAGTATGCAAGACAAGGAATAAATACTTTTCTGCTGTAGGCAAGAGAAAAACATTACCTACTAGTTTACGATTCCAGCTAATTGCTTAGCCTCCGAGAACCTTGTCTGGAAGATGTGGCAAATGTCACAGTCCAGTTAGGGGCTTATCTATAAAAGCCATTTAGAGATTGCACAGTGCCATATACATAACAGATAGTATTGTTGTTACTCTGCCATGTGCAGCTAATAAGCATGGCACTTGCCCTCAAGGGGCTTACCATCTTGGGGGAGATAGTTCATAAATACATATGATAGTGCTAGGGAGCATGTGCTAAATGCACTTGCTTAAAGGCCTTCAGACACATTATATGCATCTGAATGGCCATACAACACATGTGGGGCCTGTTGCCCTATTTTTGGAAACTGAACTTTCCTTGGAAATGAGTAGCCTTATAAAGAAATGGTGGAGCGACACCCAGAGGTTAAGAAGCACACTTTGTTAGAATAAATGCATACCATATGTTGCCGTGGTTTGTGTTCCACAGGACCATCTGCGTTTCCCTTGACTGGCCATGTTTGTAGAGCATTAGCAGTGAAATGCTAAGAAATGCAAGGGCTGCTAACCAAAGATCTTTAATAGCAGTTTGAAAACACATATAATACAAAAGAAGAAATATTTAATTACTATTGTAAGGACCTGTAAAATGAACATTTGAGTCCTAATTACAGATATAATGAAGAGGGACTTCTTTCCAGTGGCTAAATTTAGATTTATTACTAAGACTTGGTTCATATTTCATCTAATATCTATTAAGAACTCAGAGAACTTTTTACACATTAATTTGAGTCAGTGTCGCAGTATGTGACTAATCTTTTTTTTAATATTAGCACTCTCACTTTTAATAACTAATAAGGATTTTGCTAGAGAGAAAGCTACTTGTCACTAATAAAGTAGGTTGAGTATATGACTAATATTTAGAGGTAGGTTTTCCTGAATTCAAATCTCAAGTATATCACCTATTCATTAGATGTGAAGTTTCAGGTAATTTCTTAGCTTCCTAGAGCCTAAGTCCTCTTAGTGTCCTGTAACACACACCTTGCAGGTTATTGTGGGAATCAAATAAAATAAGATGTGCAAAGTGCCTGGTATACAATAATTTTCCACAAATATACTTCTCTACTTTTATCATATGTCTTTCAAATTAATATCATATGGAGAGGATCTTAAATTTACTTGTCTGTGTGATTAGAGACAGTTTTGGAAAATAGTAGGAGATGGTGTGCATATTTATTTCAAATCCTCAGTACGAATGTTGATTATGTGTGTGTATGTTTTGTGGCCTGGGGTTTGGAATAAAACTTTCTTCAAATCTTGCAAAGCTTTGCTTTACATAGAATTTTTGAGGGACTATGACTGCTCCTTTGTATAGAATAGAGTGTTCTCTCTTTCTTCCTGATAACTCAAGCCGTTCTTAATGCAGAGGTTACCCAGAGCCCCTGACCTTCAGCCCTCTGTATTCCGGAACGTCAGCATACAAATTGAGACCTGGCATTAAGTCTAAAGTCACTTTGATATTAGATTGATTCTCCTTCCGTTTGTTTATTTATTGAATACATTTTTTATGTTTCCATGCTAAGGAAGAAGAAAATAAACTACCCTTAAAAACGATTTAAAAAGCCTATCAACCTATCCAAAATTTCAGTACTCAGGCTACATGATATCTACTGGCATTAGTGATTTAAAATGTAATTACCTATCTTGTGGGCAATATATTTATTTACTGAGATTCTCACCTGTCAGCAGTTGTGTTTGTTTTAAGGCTTATATAGTTTCCGTTAAAACTTAGTCTCACCTGATGTTCATTTAAAAAAAGGCTAGAGTACCCTCCCTGGGGGGAGTTTTCGTTCTAGACCTCCTTCCAAAATTTTTAGAAAGGTGAAATTAGGTAAAACTAGCCATCAGAGGAAGGTTTGGAAAGAGGCTGGTCCTCCAATTTGCCTTGGGAGTAAGAAGGAAGTGTGATAGACAGAATAAAGATACCTTCAAAGATATCCACTTTCTAATCCCTGCAACTTGTAAATAAATTAGCTACTATGGTAAAGGGGAATGAGATTGAGGTGGAATTAAGGTTTCTAATCAGCTGACCTTAAATAGAGAAATTATGCTGGACTATTTGGGTGGGCCCACTGTATTAAAGTGGTCTTTAAAAGTGGAAGAGGGAGGCCAAAGAGGAGACTCAGAGAGAGATGTGACTAAGAAAGAATGGTCAGAGAGATGCAACATTGTTGGCTTTGAAGATGGAGGAGCCAAAGAATGCAGGTGGCCTCTAGAAGCTGGAAAAGGCAAGCAAAGGAATTTGCCCTCAGAGGCTTCAGAAAGAATGTAGCCCTGCCAACACCTTGATTTTATCCCAGTAAAACCTGTGTTGGACTTCTAACCTATAGAACTGTGGGATAATCAATTTGTGTTGCTTTAAGCCACTACATTTGTGGAAATGTGTTATAGCAGCAATAGGAAGTTGATACAGGAAGTTTCTGAGCTGTTTTTATGTGTAAGAGGCTCTGGTCGTTTTTTAATGCCAGGGAAACTTTTGAGTTTGTTCAGTAGCAAGAGTCCCCCAAAACCCAGGGCTGGGATGCTCTACTAGGCCCTAGAGTATGATTTTACTTGGGCACACAGATCTCCATATGCCATTCAGCAGAGTCCCCACAAATCTCTTTTACTGTTATAAAATAAAGAAATAAAATAGAAATATTTCTTTCTATAAAAGAAATCTGCAAAAGTATGTACATTCCTTTATGAAAAGTAAACCAGCAATTAAAATTCTTGTTCTGTTTTATTATCCTTGTTCTTATTGTTCTTATTTCTTCTTCATCTTCTGCTTATTATTGTTTACTTTTAAAAAAGCATTTAATGTAGGGGAAAGGACTGTTAGCTTCAAGCCCTGAAGTTCTTTGCTAATGCACTGAAAGGGGACAGCCAGAGCAATTTGAGCTTGTCTGTCAAGTTGGTCAAGGTGGAGAATAATGTGGTCTGGGGTTCCCAGAGCCCATTGGACCTTTGACCTTTTATGTTGAGACTATTGATCTAGGTTAACAGTTAGCACCAGTTGTGCTGTTGGAGTCGTGTGCCTGTGTATGGGATTCCTCACTGAGTACAAATGAGGCTCCAACTAACTCCAAGGGTAATTGGTCCTTTTGTAGTTTTCCAAGATCAGCGTGAGGAGTTAGAACAGATAGATCCTGACAAGCAGGGGGAAGATTCATTTCTGGAATGTTTGCAGTTGTATCAGCCAAAAAGCAGTGGATCTGGGCACAGAGCTGATTCTAATGTCATGCTGTGAACTCTTCTCACCAGAGGGCTGCCCATGGAATCAGGTGGGTTTAGGAATTGCTGGATACCATTATAATTTCTGAGGTGAGTGGATCACTGAGCTGAGTTTAGTCCTGTTCTACCTACTCTACCCCCTGCCCTCTGTCCCCACCACCCTCAAATTTATCATCCCACCTAATTGAGTGCAGAATGAGATACAGAGTAGGTCAGTGGGCTGAATACATGAAGAAGCTTGGTTATGCTCTTTCACTGACTGAGCAGGCGAGAAAATTCTCCCAAATACTCTCAATTGCTATGACCCTCTCCTTACCAGCTCTTCACTACTCAAGGGAATTTTCTTTTTCTACCTATTCTATGAGAAGCACTCATGTTTTCATATTGAGCACTTTCCCACCTCTTCCAGCTCATCAGTCTGTCTTCTTCCTCTCTTCCAAGCTACTCCTTCTAAAAGCCTAGTTGTACATAACTCATTTATTCATTCACGCCACAGATATTTATTCAATCCCTACCATGTACTTTGTATTCTTTTCCCCTTTATACTTTAACCTGTCAGACTATCCTTTTCTGTTTTCTCCTTGGAATTTGACATTGCTGAAGGCAGAGGTGGTTGAAAGAGAGGGACTGGTATGGTTGACATGGAATGGAGATGGGAGGCAGGCAACTTGTAAGTCAGAAGACTAAAGAAAAGAAGATGAGCTAAACTTAGGAGACTCCTACTCACCAAACCCTGTGATGTCCAAATCTTATATGCTGCAAACAGATACTTAATAAAGAATAATCCCAAAAATGATTTGGGATGCTTCTTTTTGCTTCACAGAAGATATTCATTTGTCACATCCCAGTACAACTTTCAAAAGTATGCAACTAAATCATTCCTTAAATATTCTTTTAAATCTTAAAGGGAGAAAACTAATCATAAATAAAGTTCAATGTATTCAATAAACATTTGAGCATCTACTGTAGGCCTGACATTGATGGTCAGTAGGCGACAAGGAGGAAGATAAAGATGGTCAAGGGGAAGTGGAACATCTTGGAAATGTCTGTAGAGCTTGGAGGAAGGAAGTGTGCTTTTGTCTTGGGAAGTGCGCTGATGTGGGGACATCTCTTGTGGTGAGTATTCAGGAAATGCACTGACTGAGAACTAATTTCCTTCTTAAAAAGACAAATAATACTCAGCAGTACTCAAATTTTCTTTCCTAAGTTATATCTAAGTGCTAATAATTATATAATGTATATTAGGAAAAATGTTGACCTTCTTTAATCAATTCACAGCTTTTCTTCACCTTTTGTTCTTTTCCTCCTTCCGCTTTGGCTTTTTTTTATAGCTTATGTAAATCTTTTACTAATGCCCTTGAAATATATGCAAATGTAAACATTTTCTGTTCCCATTTATCTCCTCTGAATTTTCACTTCTTAATATGTGTGGTTACAAATAGCATGCCTTTACCTTCCTATATTTACTTTTCATTCTTTTTTAAAAATAAATAAATTTATTTATTTATTTATTTATTTATTTATTTATTTATTTATTGGCTGCATTGGGTCTTCATTGCTGTGTACGGGCTTTCTCTAGTTGTGGTGAGGCCTACTCTTTGTTGCAGTGTGTGAGCTTCTCTTGTTGCAGAGCACGGGCTCTAGGCGCACAGGCTTCAGTAGTTGTGGCATATGGACTCAATAGTTGTGGCTTGTGGACTGTAGAGCGCAGGATCAGTAGTTGTGGTGCGTGGGCTTAGTTGCTCCTTGCCATGTTGGATGCTCCCAAATCAGGGCTTGAACTGTGTCCCCTGCATTGGCCCATGGATTCTTAACCACTGCACCACCAGGGAAGTCCTTCATCCTTATCTGTTAAGATTTACCCATGTTATTGAAGTCACTGTAATTCATTTGACTACCGAGTGCATGTACCAATTTATGCATCTATTCTCACACTGATGGACATTTGGGTTATTTCCAGGTTTATATAAAATGTACTTAAAGCAATGAGGCTGGGTGTAATCACCAAAAACTAACTAGAGAGAAAAGAACCTAGTACAGTATCCTGGAGTGCTCCATCATTAAGAGGTCGGGGGAAAGAGTGGAAATCAGTGAAAGGAGACCAAGAAGGAACTACCAACAAGGTAGGAAGAAAACCAAGAGAGCACAGTGTCCTGGAAGCCAAGTGAGAAAAGTGCATCAAGTGGGAGGGAGTAAGGACCAAGAACTAACCATTGAGAACTGACCACAGTACAGACCTTTGGTGACTTTGATGAGGCACTTTGGATGGAGAGGTGGATGCCAAAGCGTGATGAGAGTGGGTTGTGAAAACCCTCTAACTGTTCTCTGAGATTCTAGTCTCTCTCTCTTCAAATCCATCCTTCATCTCACAACCCCTAATTATCTTCCTAAAATCACAGGTCAGGTCAGGTGACTCCCTAGCTTATTTTCCTTCTGCTGAAGAATTAAGTTCAAACTGTTCAGTATGATGTTTAATCTTGACTTTTTACAATTTTTTCCTGTCTCTTCTTCTGAGGCTGCTCCACCACCTACCCTGTGCTCCCATTGGAGTTACCACCAGTTTCCAAATTTCGTACTATTGTCAAACATCTCTTGCTGCTGGAATGCCCTTCCCCAGATCCCCTTTGTGCTCTCACAGAATTCTGAGCATGTATCTACCAGAGTTTCATTACACTAGTGTAATTATTTATGTGATTGTCTCCTCCAACCAGTATGTGAGTGCCTTGAGGGCAAGGATCATTACTTAGTTTTTGTAGCCTCTCCAGAGCCAAAGAGTAGGGACAAACATAGAGCAGATTTTCATTAAGAGTTGGTAGAATAAATAAACCTGTGAAAAAATATGTGTATGGTATATTCTTTTAGATAATTTTAGTGGAAACAAATCTTAGTTCTCTTAGGGTGGTTTTAATTTTTAGAACTAGCCAAAGGCTCTTTGGCATTAAGTCTGATGAAGAAGCTGGGAAATATAAATTTTTGTTACAAATGAAGTGTAGGAAAAAATTAAGCATGGATGTTTTGTGATGACACATTTTCTTATATGGCTCATAGAGGGCACTAAAGTTTATTGGCACTGATTTCTTAAGGTGATTTCACAGATGAATTTCTAAAAACATTTTGAACGGTGACAGTATTCCTGAACTAAGTATTTGGTTTCTCGGGGTGAATACTTTGAAGGACGAGATTTACTTGGATCTGTAAGTTCTGGTGTCTGTGTTAAAAAAAATCAGTATCATTCTTTTGTAGTCATATCTTATTTTTTTCAATATTTGTTAGACTTTTTTTTTTGGCTGTGTTGGTTATTTGTTGCTGTGTGCGGGCTTTAGCTGTGGCGAGTGGGGCTACTCTTTTTTGCAGTGGCGTGGGCTTCTCAGCATAGTGACATCTCTTGTTGCAGAGCACAGGCTCTAGGCCCACAAGCTTCAGTAGTTGGGGCCAACGGGCTTAGTCGCTCTGTGACGTGTGGGATCTTCCTGGACCAGGGATTGAACCAGTGTCCCCTTCACTGGCAGGCAGATTCTTAACCACTGCACCAAGAGGGAACACCTGGAGTGAATTTTTATAAGCTAAATTTCACGTTATCTTCTGTGTGTTTAACTCTTTTCTTTGTAACTCTATTATTTTCAATTCTTTCTTTCCTAGGCATCATCTTTCAATGCAGCAGCATCTGAAACTTCTATTAAAATTGTTTATTTGAAAAAAAATTATTCATAAGACCATTAACTGAGATCAGATTTAACACCAATTCCAGTGGCTGATCTTTACCCCAAATGGATATACTGCCATTTGTTATGATCTTTTGTTTACTGATTTTCAAGCAGTTTTCAATCTGTGTGACACATCAGATCCAAGCCAGTTTGGACTAATTTCTCAAGTCACTTTTCATGAAGCCGTGCATCAAATGCTTTTCCAAGTCCAAACGTGTAACATCTGCTCTCCCTTCCCTGATAATTTTACAGTTCTCTCAAGAAGTCAACTACTTTATCAGCCACGGAATGTGTTTTATAAGTCTCCATTATTATTGCCCGTGATTCTGGCACCTTTTAGAATTTCATCTCTCAGCTTATTTGCCAAGTCTTGATAAAATGCTTATTAGTTAGGCATCTGATACAATTATTCTTTTAGTGGTAACACTGTGACTCTGGGTTCACTTGGATTAGATCGCCATATAATCTTTTCAGTTATTACGATTTAAAAGATGCATGCAATAAAATCTGTGTTAGTCATTTTTGTTCATATCCTGGGAGAGATGTTATTCGGACTTGCTGATTGGTATATGTTGTGAGGTTTGAAGTATTCACTTACCTGCTCTTTGTCATTAGCTAGGTTTTTTTCTAGGTGCATTTATAGTTCCCCATCTTTACCATATGTTAAATGGATATTATGCTTGCAACAGCATGCCTTACAGAACAGTAAAATGTCTGTGCATGTACAGTAAGTTGACTCATGTAGCCTTTGGATACAAATTGAAGTTTTTGATGTTTCTGTCATCTCATTGATGTAGGTGAGCTGTACTCAATAACATTTGCTTTCAAGGGCTTGGGGGTAATTGCTATGTACATAGACTGAGAAAAGTTTGCTTTATAATTAATTTTTCAAGCAAATTCAAGAAGATTCCATGTAAATAATGAATTTTTTATGAGTTAGACCCTGAGGTCATTGTGTTTACTGATAGAGTTCAGTTAATTGAATAAATATTAAGATCCTGTATTTAGAGTACCCTTGCACTGGTTAAAATGTAGTGTTACAGATATTTTATTAACTTTTACACATAAGTTACTGAATTAACAAGCTGTATAAGGGTATAATGAATGAATTTGATAGAGTCACATACATTAAAACATTGGTTAGGATTTATCAAGGATTACTCGAGTATTAATTAACTGACAACTAGAATACTGTTTTTTGACATCCTGAAATTTCCTTTGGTTAATCTTATATACATTATAGATTAGTCAGTTTCTCCCTCTTTATATAAAATACTTAACTTTTGAAGTGTTTTGACATATGGTAAACTTCAATAAGAAGGCAGACTTTTTCAGTTTTGAGAAATGTAAATATATCATTCTGTAAGAAATTCCAAAATGTTGGCTATGGGACAATGGAAACCACATGTAGTTTTTCTCCAAATCTCAATATACAAGTAACTGCTTTCAACACATCTTTTCTGTCTCCAGTTTTAATATTAACTACTTGATTAAATGTTAAACAGAGCAAAGGCCATTTTTGTCAGGTGTCACTAATATCCGTATTGTTTCCAAAGGATGAAAACCCTTTAGTTTTGCGTATTTACCACGCTTTTGTGGTTCAGTGATAAGTAACTGGTATTGAAATACCAACCGCTTATAATTTGAAATTCTAGCGTTGGGGATTCATGGCTAAATAAAAGCTATGGTGTTTTGTTTTGCTTTTAATTATTAAATGGCAACTTTACATTCTTTCTGTTAGATTCATAATTTCAAATATCAACTTTGGAAATAAATAGTGCTTTTTCTAAAATCAAGGTTAGAATTTTTCACTTTCAATGTTATGTTTATAGATATTATAAATGTTCTGTTCATTAAATTAAGACAATCCATCAATGACCATAGTATTTGTATTTCTATAAATAAAAGATATCATCAACACTTTAGATGCCTGTGGGAGGAATTCACATTTATTTAGAACATGCTTTTCTAAGTTTAAGTTTTAATTTTATCTGAAAGGTAAATCTGAATCTGGGAGTCTTTTTCTAAGGATAAATGATTTAAAGTTAGTAGGACATACTTTATAAATGAATGTGTATGCCTTGGAATCAATGATTCTATGTCAAGAAATGGTATTATGTCAGAGGTCAAACAGAGAGACTCAGAGAGTAAACGTATTTAGGATTTGCTTTCTTTGTATAAATATTTAAAATGATGCATCAATATATACAAACGAAGAGTGCATTATTCTTTGTGTATAAGTAAAATCAGAAGTATGCATTTTGCAAATAGCAACTCTGTTTCTCAGGCTGCCAATCATACACATGAAAGTTTTTTTAAAAGTCAATTTTCTGCAGAATCCAAGTTTCCCAGTTTATATGAATACATTTCTGTTGCTCTGTTGCTATTTACAGACATTCATATGTTTAAAAATTTCTTCTATTTCTGCTAAATTTATGAATCTTTTACATAAACATGGTAATATTATTAAATCAATACATTCCCTTGTAACATATGACTTTTATATTTCTGAGATTTTAGAATTTTTCCTCATTAATTATGATCTAAAACACATTAAAAGATGTATTATACAAGCATTGTGTACAGATGTGTCCAAATGAGAAGGTTGAATATGAGATAAGAGCTTTCTGGTTTTTAAAAATAGAAAACAAGTGGAAATGTGTCACAAAAATGTTTGCATCTTTATCATATAGAACGGGCAATATCAAGATAAAATAATAGCTAAGTTTATGAATTTTTTAAAACTTCAGAGGATTCTTTCTAGACCCTGGATAAGCAAGGACTCTGTTCTAATGACTTCACCAGGCAAATTCATCCACTGTTGGATTATTCTCAATCAAAATATTTTTTTAGGATTCAGACTAAATGTATCCTCTTTTTGACATTAGTCTATTACTATTTATATCAATACTCTCATACAACATGAGTAATTTGTTTCCCTCTTCTGCTCTTATTGCTTTTAACTATTTATCCATGGGACAGGGAGGGAGGGTAGGATTGTGGTGTGAAATGAGGATGGCATTTTTGTATTTTGACAGAGTAATTTGGAACTTTTTGCCTTCATGCTTCTCAAAGTATAGATTTTGTCAAGATGTCAGCTCCAGTCACATCAATGAAGAAAGCAGTTTGTAAGTGACTGAAATTTTACTCTTACTAGGTATTTTGTAAGATATATGTTTGCTGCAAAAGGCTAGATGATATCTGTGTTAGAAGACTCAAGGTGTTGATGAAATCTAAGAAATACATTTTCAAATAGAATATGCAAAATAAAAAAGGAACACATTTCAGGCTTCCTAGTACCTTTAAAAAAATGGACTCACATATGTTGTTATTGCTTGCTGATTGCTGTATTGATCTTCCTATCATCAATTTGTTTTATATGTTGTAAAATTTCTAGTTATTTGGTTTTAAACTAGTAGCTTTGAGAATAATTATCCTTTCTTGTCCTAGGTATCTGAATTGACCTGTTTGAAATAAGGAGAAAAAAAATCTCACTTCTTCTCTGTAGAGTTTTAATTTCTTTTATCATGTCTAAGTGGTTGTTGTAAATACAAAACTCTGTTTTCTGTGGTACCCTCAGAGGGTAGGGACAGGAAAGATAAAGGAAGATCCCTCATCTTATGCACCCCTTTTAACTTAATAGTAATTAATCTTTGAGTGAAAGTATGACCGAAGCAAAATTTCTTAATTTGGAATTTAGGAGCCCCTGAGGCCGGGTGGGGGGGTGTCCTGTGGAGGTTCCCAGGACAAAGTGGAAGGCATGCTCATTGATCGCCCATGTTCACCCTCACCGACCCTCTCCTTAGGACACCTACACAAATACAAGAAAGGAAGAGGCAAAGGGGCAGAGGGTGATACATAAGAAAGAGAACTGCACAACAATACCTAGAAAATGATGGGAAGCATTTGTAAAACGAACCTGCAGATATCCTGTTCATAAGGGACAGGATGTGGTACCGTGCATGTTCACAGATTTAGTAAATAATGTTTGTTACTTTTGCATGTTGATTTCAAGTTTTTCTCTGTGGTGTGCGGTACTAAAGTGGAGTAAATTTATAAAGTCAAAGTGTTTCATTTCCATTTTAATCAAGTCTCTAGAGTTAAACTGTGTGAATTAGCCCTCAATTACCTATTTTGCACACCTGTGGTGTTTCTATGTCCTATTAATGTGATGAATCAGTGTATTGATTAGATTGTTTTAAATCTCTGAAAGAATTGAATGCCTTTGTCATAGTCTTATATTGTAAAGCAAGTTTTAAAACTTTAAAAATATTGAAATTAAATTAGTTTTCCTCAGATATTTACAGATATTATCTTTCATTTAAATGCATTTGAGATGACTATGGTCTATTCAGTTGTAGAAAATTTAGCAGTGGTTCAAAAGGTGATTTCTTTGAAGTATATTGTTCATAATCAATCACTTCATTATTGTAAACTTTTAAGGATCTTTCCAGTTGTCAGCTTGATTTTTGTTTTTATAAGTATAGTTGACTCACAGTCTTATATTAGTTTCAGGTGTACAACATAGTGATTTGATATTTTTATAGATTATGCACCACACATAGTTATTATAATATTATTAACTATATTCCCTGTGCTGTATGTTACATCCCTGTGACTTATTTATTTTATAACATGTACTTATTTCCATTTGTAATTGAATTACACTTCTTTCATTGAATGATTAGCGTGCAAAATATATGCAATGATACAGAAAGTTATATATGCACTTATATCTATATAGGTGCATATGAAAACATGAAAGGAATTTACTTGAAATTCAAATAAATCATTTTCAGTTATTGACCCTGCTCATCACTTTATCATGTTCAAGCATTTCCTAGGGGAATTAGCAAGGGCGAGACCCCCACAACCAAGGATGGAGTTGGCCTCCATTATTCATCTGCAGAAATAGGAAATGCCACAGAGCTGTAGCTTTACCCAGAGGGAGGAGTAGTTCCAGCCATTTAGGAGCCTCTGACTTGAGCTCAAATGGCTGCCCAATGGTCCTGACCAAATCACTTTGCTCTTACTCTTGTGTTGAAACTTAAGCTTGGAATAGTCACATACTTTACAGGAGCGCAGTGGGAAACAAGTAACAGAGCTGGTGCGGGGCATATATGAAGCACCCTCACTTCCAGAGGTGCTATGTAACATCCTTTTCTGAAGAGTTCTGAATATCAGCTATCTGGATTTTGGTGACCACTTAGAAAACTCCTGAAAGGAGAGGACATTATTTAGGTGTCTCAGGGAACTCAGATGTGACTTTTCTCTCTCTCTCTCTTTTCCCCCTTGCTCCTTTCTCCCCACACCTCTTTCCTCATATATTTCATTCATAGCTATTTGAAGGGAATTTCATTCTGGTAGCATAATTTTGAGTAAAATAGTAGGTAAACAGTACAATGTTCTCCTTTTTGGCACTTGGCAAGAATTATTTTTAATCTTCAAATAGGACTTCAATCCAAAAGTGTACAGTGCGGCTTTATTCAAGATACTAAAATGTCAGGACTGGAAGGGATCTCAGCAATCAAGCAGTTTAGTATCTTCCATTTCCTAACAAATGAAGGTTTGCCTAAGACATATAGAAGCAGAGTATTTCCAAGAGCTTTCTTTATATAACAATTATAATTATCTTTTTCCTTATAAAAACAGTGCATATTTAGGACTTCCCTGGTGGTGCAGTGGTTGGGAATCTGCCTGCCAATGCAGGAGACATGGATTTGATCCCTGGTCCAGGAAGATGTCAGGTGCAACTGAGCCCACGCACTGCGACTACTGAAGCCCATGCCCTCTAGGGCCAGTGCTTGGCAACAAGAGAAGCCACTGCACTGAGAAGCCTGTGCACCCACAGCAAAGAGCAGCCCCCACTCACGGCAACTAGAGAAAGTCCACGCACAGTAACATAGTCAACATAGCCTAAATAAATAAATAAATAAAATAAAAAGAGTGCATGTTCATTGTAGAAAAACCCACTTAAATAATCTTGTTATCTAGAGAAACCACTGTTAGCATTTTAATATATATACCTCTTGTCTCTTTTTTTTCCATACCTGTATACATACATTTTTACCATACTGGAACCATGTAGTTCATATATGTAGTTTCACAATAAAAATAACTTTAATAGTTTTCTAAAAATGAAACAAGTTCCTTGTAAAAAATTCTAACAGTACAGAAAATAAAAAGAAAGTAAAAAAAAAAAAATCACTTGAAATCTTACAATCCAGAGATAATCACTGGTCAAAATATTAAAATAGTTATGAGCTATGCTAAAAAGTGACTAGGTGATATTAATAACATTCTTCTAGCTACTAGTGGAGGTATAGATACTCATAAAATATTATGTGTACATATATTACTGATGGAAATTATGCTGTTTTACTCAATAAAATTGACAATTCTATGTCAATTAAAATACATCTATACCACAATTTTTACTGACTGCATTATATTTTGTTATATAAACCTTACTTTACTTAAAACATTTATTGTTAAATACTTATTACCATTTTTTTATCCTATAAACAGTGCTATAATAAATGTTCTTGTAACTAAATATTTGTGTACATCTTTGATTAGTTTCTTATGACAAATCCCAGAAGTGATGGTGCTGGATCAAAGGCTGTACTTGTTTATACTCCTGTCAGCTATGTATGAGTCTATTTCCCTGCAAATCTTACCAACACTGAAAATTAAGTTTAACATATGTATTTATTTGAAAAAACATCTTATTTCTGTTTTATATTTCTTTATTTTCTAGTGAGGATAAATATTTCCAAGTTCTTATTGGCTATTTATTATTCTTCTATTGTGAATTTCTTATTTGTGTCATTTGCCAATTTTAAAATTCAGATATTTACCATTATGTATTAAGTATGTAACTCCATTTTGTTACATATGTGGCATTTTTCTTTAGTAATTTGCATGATATCTTTCACTTTTGTACACATTTTTTACATGTTCTTTTTGTGTATATATAGAAGCTATAAAGTTTTAGGTGGTCAATTATATCAATATTTTCCTTTATGATTTTTGCTATTTTTAAAATCATGCTTAGAAAGTCTTTTCATACCCAAAGATCATGTAACCATTCATTCATATTTTTTCCTAATGCTTTTGTCATTTATTTAATATGTTAAATGATTGGGGTTCATTTCATTTGAAATGGAGTTCATTTTCATGCAAAATATGAGGTAAAATCCAACTTAATTTTTTTCTAACATTACTAACTGTATTGATTTTGTTATAAACTACATTTTCTACTTTTATTTTTGTGTAGTTAAATTTATCACTTTTTCTTTAAGGTTTTCATCATTAGTTCAATACTTGATAAAAGCCTTCTATACCTCAAGAGTATCTGTATTTGTGTATAGACACATGTAGGTATATGTCTATCTATTTTTCTAGTATAGTTATGATTCCATTTTTAATATTGAAATCATTAGTTTTTCTGAAACTTATTTTGGTGTGTGTGAAATAGAGTTAACTTTTCCTTAAATGGTTGGTCAGTTAAATCAACGTAACTATCAAATAATTTACATTTCGCAATTGATTTTAACTACACTTATCACATAATACATTCTTGCAACTATTTGGGCATATTATCTTTCTGTTCTATTCCATTTATCATACTTTAAAATTATAGTAGCTTTATAATATACTTAAAAATCTTACAGCTTTTCTTAAATTTTTCAGTTTTGGCGGTGTAAATAGGTAGTGCATTGTCCTTTAATTTATATTTCTCTATCTAGTAGGGGTTTGGAGAATTTTTTCACGCTTGTTAACCATTTGGATTTGCTTCTTTGTGAAGTTTATATATATGTATATCTTTTATTCATTTTTCCCTTTAGTTGTGTCTTTTTCTATAACCTATGAATATTAACTCTTTATCTGTCATCTGCCTTGCAAATAGTTTTGTCACTCTATTATTTATTGTTTATGGTATTTTTACTATATATGTCTTCACTTTAAAAATATATATTTACAAGGTCTACCTTTTATTTTATAGCTTCTAGGTTTCCTGCCTTAGTTAAAAGTTTCCCTACCACTACCTATACCTATAGTCTTCTATATGTTCTTACAAGATATATATTACTTAAAATTTTACACTTAAGATTTTAATTCATCTGAATTAATTTTCATATGTAGTCTAAGATAAAAGTCTAATTTTATTTCTGCAGACGGTTAGTCCATTATGTCAACACTATTTTCATGAATATAAATAGCATTTTATTGTATATTAAATTTTTATATATACTGAGATTAACTTCTGGAGCCTCTATCCTGTCTCATTGGTCAATTTGTCTACTCCTTTGTCAATTTAATACTATGCTATACACAATGCAATACAATATTTTGACAAATACTGTAGCTATTTGATTATAATGGCAGAAAGACATTCTCAAACATGCAAGCATTAAGCAAATATAGTATCTTTGCATCCTTGAATAAATATTTAATAATATTTATACTCAGGCAACAAAGAGATGAATAAAGATAAAGAAATTAGAAAATGGGAAGCCAGGTCACAAAGGACTCATAGGAAGCATTAAATTCATGAAAAAAAAATATGATGGAACAAATGTGGCAACTATGTTGCAAAACAATATGTATGTAAATGTGATTAATATTGGCAAGGTAAAAAGAACAAACTTAAAATCAGTTGGTGGCTATTTGGTAATTTGACAACAAGTATCAGAATTTTAAATGTACCTAACCCTTGACCCAGCAATTCAACTCACGCATATACATGGAACAATTACAAGTTCAGTGAATGTACAGAGTTGTAGGGTACTGTGGAAATACAGTTAGTCTAAAAAGGTAGATTTGGGACTTCCTTGGCAGCCCAGTGGTTAAGACATTGTGCTTCTACTGCAGGGGCCACAGGTTCCATCCCTGGTTGGGAACTAAGATCTTACATGCCGTGTGGCCTAAATAAATAAATAAATAAATAAATAAAAACTAAAAAATAAAAATAAAAAGATAGATTTAACCAGGTTTAGGGAGTTAGAAAAGGCTTTTTGGAGAAAGTGATGTTTTAATTAATAGGTATCAGAATAAATAAAATTTGCTAGTAGAGTGGGTGGAGGGAGTGAGGAAGATGGAAAAGTCATAGAAGACTCCTGGTATGGAGCGTGAACAGCTGTGTGGAGAGTACTGCTGTTTACTAAGATAGGGAATACATAAGGAGGAGATACGCAGGGAGATGATTCATTCCATTTTGGACCTGTTAAGATCGACATGGTAGGTGGCAGATGTGACAGGTTAGGTGCTTAAGTTTATGGAATGGCTTGGAACTTAGAAGAGAGGTCTAGGCTTGAGATAGAGGTTGGGGGCTGGTGATGTATAGATATAGCTGAAGTCATGGAGTGCGTGAGCCTGCCTCTAAGAGAGGACCAGTGCAACCAGAAGGGAGCCTGGGGAATGCCTGAGGAGCACCCACATTTCATGGTCAAGAAGAGCAGGGGGATCCCTGAAAATTGAACTGAAAATGGAGACTGAAGATGTAGGAGAAAACTCAGTATTTCTTGGGAAGTAAGGAAGTGTGTGTCTTAAGGAGACCGTAGTCACCTGTGTCAATCCTGCTAAGAGGTCAAGTTCAGAGGAGACCTGAGTCATATCTACTGGATTTGTTACAAGGAGACTTTTTATGATATGTGGAAAGGTCACCTGGGGGAAGGGTAGAGACAAAAATCTGGCTAGGAGTCAGTCAAAGGGAAATGAGAGGGGAAGGTGTAGAGTTGAGGTTAATTCTCTCATAAAGTTTGCCTATGAAGTGAAGGAAAGAGAGCGGAAGCTTGAGGGTATGTGGGACGTAGAAGGTTTTTAATTTTAATTAAAAATTACTGACATGGGGGGGTGGTGGGACGAATTGGGAGATTGGAGTTGACATATATACGCTAATATGTATAAAATAGATAAATAATTTAAAAATTTATAAAAAAGTAAATAAAAAAATACTGATATGAAGGCTCCAGAAAAGAGAGGTTAGAGATACAGGAGAGGGAATTACCATTAGCCATTTTTTCAAGATTCCTGAGAAGGCTGGGTAGGCAGGGGGTGAGACCTGGAGCACAGGGGGAGGGACGCTTGCTCAACAATAAGAGGTCAGGAGGAAAAGGGTGAGCACAGATGTAAGTAGACATGTGGGTGTGATGGCAAGATGTTCAGGTAACTTCCACCTGCTAGAAGTAGGAGGTGAGGAGAGCTGCTGGGAGAGAAGACGAAGGGCCCTGGTTCAGCAATTTGAGAAGCAGAAGAAGGTTTGCAAGCTTTGGGGCATCGGAGAGGTAGCTGATTGGAAACATCACTTGCCAGAGAGCTTCAGGCTTCCTTGTGGCATGAGGCAAAAACTTTTTTTAAAAAAAATATTTACTTATTTATTTGGCTGCGCCAGGTCTTAGTCACGGCAGGTGGGCTCCTTAGTTGCGGCATGCAAACTCTTAGTTGCGGCATGAATGTGGGATCTAGTTCCCTGATCAGGGATTGAAACCATGCACCCTGCATTGGGAGCAGAGAGTCTTATCCACTGTGCCACCAGGGAAGTCCAGGGGCAAAAAATTCTGATGTTTGGATATGCTAGTAAATTGAGTTGTTTTAGGTGAAATCCAGGTGGGGGTATCCATAAACACAGTTTACAGACCCTCCTTAGCGTAAACTTTTAATAGTCACATAGAAAACAAAACAAAACTTTGAAGAGTAGACTGATTCTACTCTACCATGCATGGTTTAAAGTAAAAGTCAATGTCCACTAAAAATCCAGAAAAATATGGATATATCCATATGCTCCTTAAGCAAATGAGATATACAAAATTCAGATATGCAAACTAAATGTATATTAGAATTTTTTCCCTACAGCATTACCAGAGAATTTGTTTTGAAGAAGTACTGGCAAAGAGGGAAAAAAAGCATAAAGTTTGGAGTCAGACAGACTTCGTTTAAATTTAGCTTTGCTGATTACCAAAATGACCATGGGCAGGTTACTATTGCTGGGTTTCAGCTTTCTCATCTTTTAAATAATGAAATCTATATGAATTGGGTTTTGGGAGGATTGGGTGAAGTGATATATGTAAAATACCTATGACAGTTCAGAGCACATAATTAGTGATCGGTTAGAGAGAAGTCCTTTTGTTTAATCTTGTTTTACAGGATTTACCAGATTGATTTACAGGGTTCCCATGAATGATCTCTTGTTGCCTGTTCAATCAACCTGTAAACAATTATTGAACACCTAGTAGTTACCAGGTTGCAAGTCGTGTATTAGGGACTGGAAACAAAGAAGAATGAACATGATTTTTGCCCTAGAGCTCTTTGTACTGCACTTAAAATACGTTTTCATGTAAAAGCTTTACAAACACACACTTCTGGAGTCTATTAGTTGCTTAACTAAGTTGACTATACAATATTTTAGCCCAGTGGCTGGTATATAAGAGCCACTTAACACATCTTATTTTTCCTCTCATCTCCTCCCAAGTTAAGATACAGGCAATCTCAGTTTTATGACCGACTGATGTTGGTCATAGGTGCGCAAAGAAACTGTTGAAAGGCATGTCCATCTTTGGGGAGTTGACCTCTGGGCACAGACTTCCAATGTTGGCTGCCTGTTTTGCCCTATATAGCATCCTTGATGTGATCTAAAAGTTCCACATCTTTTTGTGACCCTGCCTTTGTTTCTTATGGTTTCACCTCAGGGATACTCTTTCCATTTCTGAAAGCTGAGTTTCTGACACATATCTGTTTCAGACTTCTTGAGGTTCCTTGAAACAATTTTTTCTTACTAAAATTCACAGTTCAATGTCCAATCTTTCTTTTGGCTCAATAAGAGGGATGGTGTTCTCTGAAGCCCATAAGAGGTCACTGCCTTATTGCATGATGCTGTAACTTTAGCAGTTCCTCTGCAATTCCATCTTTCAGTGAATTCAAATTTTTTGTTTGTTTTATGAAATTTAAAAAATTATGTGAACGCATTTCTCTTTGTAAAATATCTAAATACAAAAGTTCAGAGTATAAAATGTGAAATACCTTACCTTTTTCTCCTTATCCCATCTACTTTTCATAAGTAACACTGTTAACACTACAGGGAATATTTTTCCAGATATTATTCTATGTATTTTCATGCATAAAATTTTTTGTATGAAATATGCGTATGTATATACTTCTTACAAAGTTCTCAGTAACAAATGATAGAAACTATTTGACATAGTATATTTAGATCTATCTCATTCTTGTTAACAGTGGCATAGACTCCTATACTACAGATAAAACATGATTTATGTAAACAAACCCCTGTTGGTATCCAAAGCCAAACTCCTGACTTTTCCTCCAAACTTGGTTCTCCATGGTCCTCTCCATTTTGGTTAATGATAACTATCTCAGTTGTTCAGACCAACAATCCTGCAGCCATCTCTTACCATCTGCCTTTTCCTTTTCTTTTTAGCACTTATCATTTGACATATATCTGTTTGTTGGTTTATTACCTGTCTCCTTCTCGCTGGTATGGAATGTCGACAGGTCAGGAACAAGAGATGGCAGTGGTGGAAAGGGTAACAGGTAAACCTGCTGAAAGAAAGGAAAGGGATGTGTGTGTGTTTGTGTGTGGGTGTAAGTGTATCTTGGCACCAGCTCTTCACTATCTCTCCTCTGTAATTCTGGCAGGAACTTGAGGTTTTTACCCCTTAATGACCAGGTACCACTATCTTTCCACAAGTGCTGTCCTCTTGGAGTCTTTCACTGCCTCACATCTATTCAGTCACTAAGCCTTATGTGTCTCCCTAAATATATCTTGAACACACATCCACTTGTCTTTAATACCACTGCATCACCCTATGTCAAAACATTAATAACATTGGCCAAGACTATTGCCTAAAGCTTCCTAACTGGCCTCTCCCATTGACTGTGTCCCTGCCTCAGTTCTCTCCTCCTTCCCATAGTCTTCATTCTGCACTCAGGGTGGTGTTTTCACAATATATATGTTAAAACCCCTCATTGACTTCCCCCTACCCATGCCCATGAGTCAACTCATGGTCCTTCACATTGCCTACAGGGTTCTGCCTATATTTCCAGCCTCATGATGTACCATTTGCTCCCTTACTCCCTGTACTTCAGCCATGCAGGTTTTCTTTCAGTTCTTATCTCAGGACTTTTGCACAAGCAATTCTCTGACAGAAATGCTCTTTCTCTCCATCCTTCATGTTACATCATTCAGGTCCCATCTTACATATGTATTTCTTAGAAATGTTTTCCATGACTCCACAGATTGCACCCTGGGCTTCTCTTGTGTTATATTTATGTACTTATTTGGTTAATATCTCTCTTCCTAGGAAGACCTACGCTCCCTGAGAGCAGGGACCATGCCTGGCTTTGTCACTGCCAAGCACACATGGGCTTCTTAGCAAATGTTCGCTGAATGAGTGAATGCAGTCTAAACTTAGGGAGAATGAAAATTCTCTAAAATTACTGCTTTGGCCTTGATTCAGGAAGTGATGATTTGGTGTAAACTTGTACAGATGAGACAGAACAAGGCAATGGAAAAAGAAGAACTGACAGGACCAGGGCAGAACCATTTTCTGTAACCTCTCCTGGATCAGGTTCCATCAATGTCCTAGTAAGATGGAGCTAATACCAGAACCACACTGTCGTTTATTGAGTCATTTCTCACTTATCGCATAGATAGATGTAATTTATGCCACTAATTGCTTAGAAATTAACTGTTTAGAAAGTTGAATGTGATTCATTCCATAGCATGAGTTTACTTCTCAGATAATCCCTTTATTGTCCTTATAAAAAGCAGGTTAAAATAATGCCTTAAGTTATTCTTAAGGGCAGATACTTATTCAGTCTCAACTGACTTTTTTTTTTAAAGTGGCCTCACCTGGAATAATTTTACCCCACTGATGCTTCCTACAATCAAATCATCAACTCAGCCAACCGTCTGGAGAAATAATGAAAACAAAATATTCTGTTTTTTATTCTTAACATTTTTAATCTTATGACTTGGATACAATTAAAGCTAAAATGATACAAGGCTTTGTGAAGGTTTTGAGTGACAGAAGATAGAATATGAGCTCAGCTATAATTATAGCATTTTTAAATTGGGACTGTAATTTAAGGATTTAACCTTCACATTTAATCCATAAACAATGATGACATCCTCAAGAGGAAAGAAATAAAAGGAAAAGCACTGCTAACTCCCCTATTATATTTAGGTGCTCTGGTAGAGAAGGACAAATTTAGCTCCAGGATTCCTTATGACATGTAGGCAAAAAACAACAAGAAAGAAGCTTATGACCATATTTGCTCTTTAGTCTGCTATGCTGGTTACAGCAAAATTTATAATTAGTTGAGGGTTTGACGGGCTGACAACAACCTCTCTGCTCCCATTTTTATCTTCTTGATTGCTTATTTATTGCAGGAGCATGATATTTATTCTTCATAATAGGCTAATCATAATTACTAAGGAACTCACTGGTTAGCCTATCTGGCATTAGGCGATCAAAAGAAAGCCCAGGATGGAAACAAAAACATTTCATCAGAAAACAAAAGGAATAAGAATGGAGCACACTTTGATATCATTATGATTTAGTTCTTACAAATTATCAACAACTTGACTAAAAAATTTCACTGTAGATATACAAAGTTAGGTTGTTGCAACTTGTAGATCAGAGTTTGCATCCATCTATGAATAGCTGAGAATGTTTTCATAGACGGCAGCAATAAATAGTGGATACTCTAACCAGAAACACCAAGTCCTAATTTAGTTCAGCATCTCTTGTCTCCTCTATTTGCTTTCTGTTTTTGAGTTTTCTGTCCATTTTAGGTCCCTAACAATCTCTCTCTTTCCTTCTCCACTCTCCCATGGAACATTTTGGTGGGACTATAATTTCATGGATTACTTCTCCTTGGAATATTTACATTTATTATTTATTTTATCTCTAATTGAAACATTAGAGGTTTTCTTTCCTCTTTAATTTTGAACATCAATTTTTTTTTAAAGTAAAGGACACTGTCCTAGTGCATCTAAAAATAGACCGTTGTCTACTTTGCCTCTGAAAAAGTGAACTCTGGATCTAAAATGAAAGAGGTTGTGGAAGAAATAAGAAGACTGCCACCCAGTGAGTTACAGAAGAGAACAGAGGTCCAGAGGAGACTTAGACATATTTTCCTTTCAAGGTCATGTAAACTAAAATAGCCCTTAAGATGTATGAATGATAATACACTTGGAAATGCTTAAAAAATACCAAGAGAGTGTGAAAAGGACATTTAAAATGAAATACAATGAAATAAGGTGCAATCATTTTCCATATAATTCTGGGAGCCCTCTACATATAGTCTATTAAGAGTTGGATTTATGAGGAAAATTTACCCAACAAAGTAAAATTGAGGGACTTCCCTGGTGGTGCAGTGGTTAAGAATCCGCCTGCTAATGCAGGTGACATGGGTTCCAGCCTTGGGCCGGGAAGATCCCACATGCTGTGGACCAACTAAGCCCGTGAGCCACAGCTACTGAGCCTGTGTGCTGCATCTATTGAAGCCCACCAACCTAGAGACCATGCTCTGCAACAAGTGAAGCCACTGCAATAAGAAGCCCGCGCATCACAATGAGTAGCCCCCTGCTCTCTGCAATTAGAGAAAGCCCACACACAGCAATGAAGACCAACACAGCCCAAAATAAATAAAGTAAATAAATAAATAAATATTTAAAAAAGTAAAATTGAGCTTTCTCCCACAGATAATTGATAAGTAGCCTAGAAAGTAATATTGTTGAAACTAATAAAAACCGATCATCAAATCAAAATGCCATAGATATTCTATACTGAACCAAATTAAGAAATTATTTGGCATATTTGGGAACTGTGTCTATAATAGACTTAAAATAATAGGCTTGCATATCAGTGTGGTTGTCTCTGTAACCCTTGGGTAGCAGTGTCAGCAACTGTTTTCCCTGGATTGTTTGGAAGATAGAGAGAACTGGCTTGGGGGATGAGGAGATTTGTAGAAAAACAAAGTCCATTGTATATAAAGGACCTGAAAATTTGATATAAAGAGCTAATTATATGTAACAAAGCCGGTAAGAGATGAGAAGAAATTATATATGCTTGCAAAAAATTCTAAATAGAAAATATTTCAAAGTCACAACACCGTGGTGGCCAGAAAGAGGAGCAGCGAAATGGAATAGAATGATGTAGGTTAAATATGAACACAAACCTTTAAGACTTTAGGAAATCTAGTACACTATGTACTGACTGCCTATGGGCCAAATGGGAGTCCATTTTTAAAGGTAACACTGTAATAGACAAATAATTTATTTTCTGAACAAACCACGTATCTTCAGTTTTTACTTTTGTTTTGTATCACGTTAGGTAGAATAGTGCACCTAGCAGTCTCAAAAGATGAGTTAAAGTCTCAAACTTTGCCACTTATTAAATGTGTGATCTTTGGCAAATTGGTAAAATTTCAGTAACAAATGGGGATAATAGCATATACCTCCCTGGGATTGTTGTGAGGCTCGAAGGAGTTAACAGATGTGAAAGTGCTATACAAATCCCAAGTAAAAGCCTGAAATAGTAAAGTAGCTTAACCCTTTTCTTTCTTTAGCTGAGTCAAACTAATACACCGTAAAACAGTAGCTTACATCATATTCTTCTGAAATTCAGCAATCTGCAAGTAGATTAAACACTGAAAATTTATTTCACGGAAGAACAGAGTATGTGGGAAAGTTGAGTGCATAGTCATGAGGATTATGTGTTTATCAGTGGTTTAATGCTACTTGCATCATCAGATTAAAAAAACCACTAATTAGTTTTCTGGAGGTAATTCTGTAACAAATGCATTCAACTAACTTCCCTGAAAATATTTTTTGCCTGGTGATTTTAATCTCTGGCAATAGTAACCATTAACTATTCCAATCACTAGATCCTTCTTTTGTAGATTTCAATGTCAACTCTTTTTTCCCATGAGCAATAATTTCCAGATCTTGGAATCAAAAGTGCTGAAAAAAGATTGGCATTTACGTTATGATTTATTGAGTCAAAACAAAAAACTGGTAAATTAAGTGAAAAGGGGACTAAAATTTTTTTGGGGGGGGTGTCAATTTAATTGAGTTAATAAGACAACCATTAAAAATGATTATGATTATGTGTTGTGGATTTTTAAAAAGTGTTGAGTAGAATATAAATAGTTCTTTCAGTCAGCATACAGAGCACAATCCCTTAAATTCAGTCTGGTTCGTTGCTGAATGTTTTTACTACCCATATCTGTATTTTACACCTTGGGATGTGTCTTTTCTATTGCGACAAGTCTCTAAATTTTCATATTACATATTACCTTGGTTTATCCTATGTGCATTTTGTCATCGAAGTTTGTATATAAACATCAGTCTGTTCAATTTCATGTGAGAATCCTGGTCTCTCTCCCTACCATTGAAGCAGGTTCAGATTCAAGCTGCCTTTTTAATTATTAGACCTTTGTTTATTATTTGGCAAATATATTTTGGATGTAAAGAAAAAAAATTCATCTTCTAAGTCCTAATCATAGTTTGTAAAAAAGATGTTTTTGTGGTCACATAAAAAGGTTTTCTAGTTTTCAAGTGAATATAGTATGTTAATCTGTTCATAGTAGAATTGAGAATGTTGTACTGTTAATATTGTCACATAATAAACAGTGGGTTATGTGAAATGCTATGTGACCATAATTTCACATAAAAATAGGTAGAAAAGAAACAGTTTAAATATAAATTTTATGTCACATTTGCCTTTTGAAATAAGATGGGCTGAATCGGATTTTAGAAAAGCAAGTGTAATTACTAGAAGTATGTCTGAATTGTCTGTGATTCTTTTCCCCAAATGATTAAAAATAACTTGTACTTAGTTTTAAACGTTTATTTTTGGTTTTATTTGTTTGTTTTTACTGCCGTCCCCAACACTCCATGTATGATTGAAATAATCACTTCTAATTATTCTGTAGATGACAACACTCAGTGGTCTTTTTCTAACTTATTGACGTGATTTTTAATATCACTTTTTTTTTTTGGAAATTGACTGCTTCTTTAAAGATTCCAGGTGCCAAATGTGTATACATGTTACATTATTCTTATCAGTGGGAGAACTCATGGTTTTTTTTCTTAAAGAAAGTGTAAAAGATGAAAAGATACATGAAATGGATAACAGCATATAAACTGAATGAATAGAATTAAGGATAAAGGGAAAATACGGTAAAGGAAAAAATAAATAGTAAAAACAAAACAAAACAAAACAAAAAACAGTTCCCAGGGAATTATTTAAGGGTACAATAGACAATATAATACAGTAAAAAAGAAAAATAGGAACTGAAGTCCTGAAGATAAGTGAGAAAAAATAGCAAGAAGGTATACTTTAGGCAAGACAAGAATAAAAAACTGAAGGCTATAAGAAAACAAGATGTATTTTAAAATACAGGGAAAGTATTAAAACATCTATGATACCTTAAGGAAAACTGAATTGCAAGAACATACAGGAAAAATATACAAGAATAAAAACATTTTTAAAAATTTTAAAATTTATTACATTTCTATTCGGATTATTTCTATTTTTTGAAAAATGGCAGTAATCAGATTATCATTTACAACAAAGTAAGGTTTCTAAGACATAATTTAGATCCGTAGAGTTTTAAACTAATACCATCAGAATGGAAAAGGAAACTATTAAAGACACTATCTAAAGGTAAAGACCCAATTACAAGAATGTATTTTAAAGGAAACTTTCTTATTATAACACCAGCTGTCCTAAAGGCTTTATAGAACAAAATTGTGGTTAAGCAACACGTCTGCTGCTGCTGTAGGAGTTATAGCCAATAATAATGTATTGACATTTATATGGTTATGATGCTCTGACCTGAACTTGCTTAACCAGTGCCCCAGCAATTGCCAATTTCACATTCACTGTAATGCCAAGAAAAAATACCAAAGTTGATTAAATATAGTTAGATGTTAATATCAAATAATAAAGTTCAGTACT
Source organism: Hippopotamus amphibius kiboko (assembly GCF_030028045.1). Classification (NCBI taxonomy): domain Eukaryota; kingdom Metazoa; phylum Chordata; class Mammalia; order Artiodactyla; family Hippopotamidae; genus Hippopotamus; species Hippopotamus amphibius. The sequence goes on along the minus strand of NC_080191.1, from coordinate 136,499,171 downwards.
TCATACAATGTTGTTCCTGATAATTTGTTTTCCTCATTGACTAAGTGAATGCAATTTGTGGAAAAATAGCCCTTCATATTATTTCCCTAAGTTAGGCAGCATAAATAATTAGCCTTTACTAAGCAGTTATTAAAGCTTCACTCGCCTTATAAATCAGTTGAAAATGAGGAGCAATAGGAGAAAGCAAGATTAGATTTTTATAATACTGTTTTTGTGCATTTAAACTATTAGGATTCCAAGCTTTTGTATTATTGTACCATATTAGATGATGAAATTTGATTTATTTAAAACCTTGTCTTAAACATTTTCACCCTCTTCGATGCTCAACTCAGTAACAAGTTAAATATTTACTTACAGTTCTATTAAGTTTTCCTCCAAATCAGGCATTTCCCTCACTCCCTTATATTGTGATAATAAAGGTGCTAATGGATGCTTTCATTGATGGGCCCCCTACTTAAGGAAAATGAAAACTAAAAATGATCCTGGTTCTTTAAAAGTTTATCCCTATGGCACCATCGTGTAAGCATACATATGGGACAGTAAAAATGGAAGACGACACATTAAATGACATTATTATAAAATGCAATACTCTTGGAATGATCCCTTATTAAATTAGGCTCTATGATCTGAGATGAATTTCCCCGATCCCTAATCCATCACTGGAGAAATATTAAAAGATAGGTCTCAACTGGTATTAGAATCGCACTCAGTCTCTACTTTCATTATTTTGAATTAGGGTGCTACTGGGGGAAAGCCTCTTAATGAGAATTAGAGTGATTCACTGGCCTTCTTTTGGATTTTGACAAGTAAAATATTAACTCTTCAGTCACAGCTGTCTGAATTAAAATACTTGGCAGCCGCAGATGCACAAATTAAATTGGCCTTTATGTTTCCATATTGCTGACCTCCTTAGAGGCAAAAACATCAAACCCAACAATAACAAAAAAGTCACAGTGTGTCATTTCTTGGAAGAAAATATATTTATTGAAGTTTTTATATTTGTTTCAGTTTTAACATATAATTGAACAACTCTAGGACATTTTGAAGTGGAGTTTTGTTTTAATTATAAATTACATAAACTTCAGCTACACATCAGTTATTCAAAGCCATTAACTAGGTATTAAAATAATCAGTGGAGTTATTTGGGGGTTTCTTACCTGTTTAAATCCCATTAATGAGATCTGTGAGTTGAATATGAGTAAATATTTGGAGTTCAGCATCAACAAGTTTAAACAAATGTTTCTTTGG